>NC_086101.1:33837229-34104729 GCF_963921235.1 Mobula hypostoma
AGAATGAAGAGAAACACAAAATATTTTATTTTGCTACTGTCTAAATTTTATCATAAGCAAACAAGAACTAAGCCCTGGTCAACAGTTTAGTGGTGCAGGGGTTAGAATGGGGGCTGACACCACGCCACAGCCCAGGGTCCTAGAGTATTAGCTCAGGTCTAAAGGCAACTTCCTCACCTCGATAGTAGCTGGTGTCACCAGGAGGACCCTGGGGCCCCTGAGGCCCTGTGGGTCCTACGTCTCCCCACTCTCCTCGATCTCCTGCTGGACCCTGCTGACCCTTCGGACCTTGAGACAGGAACAGAAACGTGACTGAGCGAGTCTCCCATGGAGATCATGGCCAACATGCGTAGAGCATAAACAACATCCCTAAGCAACTTCTTGGACCTTCTGGGTCCTCCACACAAGAACAACCCCGGAGGTTGGTAACCTTCATGCTACTGTGGAGCCAGTCATTTGAAAACACGTCTCAAAAATGCTGCAGAGAGGTGAATGGGAGCTCCTGAGACTCACCTCCACGGGTTCACACTGGAGTGGAAGCAGACCAACTACCTGAATGTCTGTAAAAAAATGCAACTGATAGTCTGGTCTCCACAGTGAGAGGAATTGAGTATGGGATAGAGGTGCCTTGCAGGAGCCCTCGTGTGTCAACAGCTTGAGGAATGAGTTACACACACAAAGTTCTGGAGGAACTCAGCAGGTCAGACACCATCTATGGAAGGGAATAAACAATCAATGCTTTGGGCCGAGACCCTTCATTGGGACTGGCAGTCCTGATGGAAAGTCTCAGCCCAAAACGTCAACTGTTGATTCCATTCAATAGATGCTGCCTGACCTGTTGAGTTCCTCCAGCATTTTGTGTGTGTGTTACTCTGGATTTCTTGCATCTGCAGAATTTTTGAGGAGTGGATGTTGTTCTGATCTCCTGATCTCAGGAGGGACGTTCTGCTATGGAGGGGGATCACTGATTCTGGGGACAATGGGCCAATGTATGAAGAGAGAGTGGGCCAGATGGGCCCCAATTTACAAATGAGAGGGTGCCCCAATGAAGCTCATGCTGACCTGACGTGACTGGGCAGACAGGATGCAGGAAAGTTGTTCCCAATGATCGAGTCAGCGTCCAAGGATATGGGCTGGGCTGTTTTGGGGCCGTGGAGAACTTTCTGCACCCGGTGAAAACTCCAGCACAGGAGGCAATGGGAGAACAGATACTGGAGGTTCAGCACAGCTCTTAGGGCTAGAAGGATAATCAGGTGGAGGAGGGAGCTGGAACAGAAGGCTGAACCCTGATGACCAGCCAAGATTATAGTCTGAGAGGCCAAATGGTCTGTTCCTGTATTCTGGTGTGTAACTTTGTTGTCTTGTGATCTCTTCACACATTATACGTTTTCCCCATCTGAAATTCAGCCTACCTTTGGGAATGAGTCCGTCAAAAATGCTGGTCTTGCCAGGGAGACCTGGGTCTCCTCGTTCACCCTGAAGGAGAGAGGAGGCAGAGAGTGAGGGTGGGAGGCACTGGACACCACTACCCAACCCTGGACTAGACCCCTAGCAAACACCCGGCCAGTTCCAGGACCACCCCACAATAACCAAGGAATCTCAACTGGGGAGGGGTTGCCGTTCAATCTTGGGAGCTCATAGGAGAACCCACTGGGGGGAGGGAGTCAGAAGGATAGAGTGAGAGGTGTTGGGGTAGGGCAGGTTGATGCATTTACGGTCAACACATTTGGGCTGGGCAGTCTCACTTCCCCTAGACACCAACACCCCATTACACGTCCCCACACTCCTCAACCCACACTTCCCCCATATCATCCCATCCCCCACCTAAGCACCCCCCCACACACCTCACCCCGCACAACCCCATCATCCCCCTCTATACCTCCCATCCTGTACCTACTCATCCCCACTACCCTACACACCTCCCAAATCCTCCACCTTCCTCCCCCATCTCCCTGCTTCCACAACCGCCTCCCACACACCAACTGCGCCACGCTCCATGACTGCAGACCGCCACACGGGCGGTGTGGACACCAAGCAATGAGGTCTGGCAGTGGATTTACTGGTGGAAATGCTACACAGCATGATCCCACACCTTGCTCACATCACCCTGTGCATTGGCGCTACAAGCTCGGAATAAGGAAGAGGAATACCTTCAGTCCAGGCCAGCCAGGAAATCCTGGAATACCGGGGTTGCCTGGAGGACCCTGGTCACAGAAACAGCCACAGGTCAGTTGTACACCAGTCATACACAGACTATGGAGACTACTCAGAAGTTTATAAGATTATGAGAGGCATAGCTAGAGTAGATGGCCAGTAACTTTATCCCAGGTTGACACATTTGAGGAAAAAAGGGTTAAGTTCAAAGGCGATGTGAGGGGCACGCGTTTTACACAGAGAGTGGTGGGTACCTGGGATGTGCTGCCAGGGGTGGAGGTGGAGGCAGATACAACGGAGGTATTTAAGAGTCTCTTATATAGCCAGGTGAATATGCAGGGATGGAGGGACATGGACCATGTGCAGGCAGAATGGATTAGTTTAAATAGCTCAGTTGAGTTGGCACAACACTGCGGACCAAAGGGCCAGTTCTGTGTGTAAAAAAAACCGGAAAGCAATGCCTGGTGAATCAGACATAGAAATGTCAAGGGTGTGGAATTGCTCCATCAGTAATTATTTTTGAGAAAGAAAACTGTTCTGACAAGCTGCATCTTCTGGTCTCCGACAGTTCTGCCAAAGTTCCAGGACGTTTCATAAGTGCAAAATAAAGTTTGTGTGACCACCCGAGAGACAGAGAGAGAGAGAGAGAGAGAGAGAAAGAAAGTGTGTGTGTGTCCATGTGTGTCCATGTCTGTGTGGATTTGGTAACCCAGAGGGTTTCCCACATAGATCTGATACTCACTAATGTCCCATCACGACCTGGAGATCCATCCAAACCACTGGTGCCCTGGAATCACACAGAAAAGTCAGAACTTCACATCTGTGGCTAATGTGGATTTGGAAAAGTGCCTATTGGACTCCATGTCAGGTAGCACCTTACCCTTGGTCCTGGTAACCCCATCACTCCCGTTTCCCCTTTCTCGCCCTTTGGACCTGGATCTCCCTGAACAAAACAATGAAGCAGACATGATTAATCTTCAACAGGAGGAGGTCCTGGCCCTCCTACAGCCCAGACCTACTCCACAGAGTCTGAGAGCTGGGAAGCCACTTGTCCAGTGCACAGACTCTGCATTTCACTTTGACCAGTCCATGGTATTGGAAATACAAACTCACCAGCCTCCCGGGACTTCCAACTTCTCCCTCAGACCCTGGGTCTCCTCTTTCACCCTGAAGAAGAAATGAGAGGTGGTTATAGATTTGTTGTCCAGGAACCTGAGATCTCTCTCTCTCTCTCTAGAAATGAGTGTCTGTTGGGGCTGAGAACGAGTTCTGGAGAAGGGTAGCAATGACCTGATTCAGGACCCCCGTTTAAAGTCTCATATCCCTCCTCCCTTCCCAATGTTTCAATTGGGATCTAGGTGCCAACACTATTAATGAATTTGCCTGTGTTACCATAACGATAGGAGACAACGCCACAGGATCCACCCTGGACGTCAGACAACGTTTGGGTAAGAAACATTATAGCAAGTGCCCGTAGGTGAACCAGTTTTATACAGTACATCAGAGCCAGATTGCGGGAGTGTACCGCAACAACAAATATATAGAAAATAGAACAGTGCAGCCACCTTTTAACCTACTGTAAGACCAACCTAACCCTTCCTTTCTACATAGCCCTCCATATTTCTATCATCCTTCAGCCTATCTTTCTCAAATATCCCTCATGTATCTGCCTCCACTACCAACGCTGGCAGGGTGTTCCACATGCCTACCACTCTCTGTGTCAAAAATATTACCTCTGACATCCTCCTGTACACCTTCCTCTAACCACCTTAAAATTATGCCCCTGGTATTAGCAATTTCCACTCTGAAATACCACCAGTTGTTATGTCTTGAAATGGACTCCAACATTCCATTTGCCTTCCTTACTAACGACTCAACCTGCAAGTTAAACTTCAGGGAATCCTGTACTAGGTCTCCCAAGTCCTTTTGCACCTCCAATTTCTGAATTTTCCCCCTGTTGAAAAAGTAGTCTATTCCTTCTAGTAAAATGCCTACATTGTATTCCATCTGCCACTTCTTTGCCCATTCTCATAATCTGTCCAAGTCCTTCTTCAGACTTACTGCTTCCTTCCATCCAACTTTGGATCATCTGCAAACCTGGACACAAAACCAACAATTTTGTCATCCAGATCATTAACATACTACAGTATAACTTGAAAAGAAGTGGTCCCAACACTGACCCCTGCAGAACACCACTGTTCACCGGACCCTTTTATTCCCACTCTTTTCCGCTTGGCATTCAGGCAATCTTCTAATTCATGCTAGTATCTTCCCTGTAATACCATGGACTCCCACTTTGTCTAGCAGCCTCCTGTGCAGCACCTTGTCAAAGGCCTTCTGAAAATACCAGTAAAGAACACCCACTGACTCTCCTCTCTCTAACCTGTCTGCTATTTCCTCAAAGAATTCCAAATGATTTGCCAGGCAAGATTTCCCCTGAAGGAAGCCACACTGACTTGAACCTATTTTATCCTGTGCCTCCAAGTACCCTGGAACTTCATCCTTAACGATAGACTGAGACGTTTTGCCAACCACTGAAGTCAGGCAAACGGGCCTATAATATTCTGCCTTTTGCCTCCCTCCCTTCTTGAAGAGTGGAGTGACATTTGCCATTTTCCTGTCTTCTGAAACCATTCCAGAATCTGGTGATACCACTTCCACCAGTGAAAGGCAAGAGTAGGGAAATCTCTGCTACTCAACAGGTGTGTGTCTCATACACCTCATTGGCGGGGTGCAGGGGGGTGGACGCACAGGGGGCCTCAGTTTAATGCCTACCTGAAAACTGGTAAAAACAACAGTGTAACGGTCCCTCAGTACTGCCCCTCCCACAAATGCCAAGGAGTCAGGTCACCAGGCTGGGTGGACTAGGTTGCATGAGGCTCCCTCATTCCCACTATCACCCTTTCACCACCCCTGGCCACGGGTCAGTCCCACCTGATCAAGGTGATAGCTCCCAGGTCGCGAGCTTACCTTTTCTCCAGCGTTTCCTTTCAAGTAGGTAGTTCTTGGAGTTCCTGAGGTTGCCCGGGTTCCAGGATTTCCCGGAAGTCCTGGATCACCCTGTGGTCAAAGATGGAAACCAACAGCATGACATAGAGATCGGATTCCCAAAACCCAGTCTCCTCACTCACTGCCTCCCAGGAGTCCACTGCCTGGACTTCTGATATCAAACAACCCCAGAGCATGTTTGCTATGCAATCCACATATCAACAACACGGTAATCCACGGTCCCTGCTAACTTTGACAGCGGTCTGAGTGTGAGAGAGAGAATGACAGAAAGAGAATAAAGGAGAGGGATGGTGAAATAGAGGGGTGGAGAGGGAAAGAGAAAAATGTGGTTAGGCAGGATGGAGAGAGAGAGAAGGAGAGAGAGAGAGAGAGAGAAGGGGAGGGAGAGAGAGACAAAGAAAGGGAGCTGGTGAGGATATCAACTGAGAGAGAGAGAGAAAGAGAGAGGGGTACAGAGAAACTGGTATACAGAAAGAGAGAAAGACAAGGAGAAAGAAAGAGAGGGAAAGAAATCAGAATGAGAGAGATGGGCAAACATTTTTCAGTAAACTGAGACCTCATGTTGTACAGGTGTCCCCTGCTTTTCGAACGTTCGCTTTACGAAACCTCACTGTTACGAAAGACCTACATTAGTTACCTGTTTTCGCTAACAGAAGGTGTTTTCACTGTTACGAAAAAAGGCAGCGTGTGAAAAGAAAAACAGCGCGCGCCCCGAGCAGCCGCTCTCCCCCGGATTCGGAATGGCATTCTAGCCGGCATTGCTTAAACACGTGCCTGTGAGCAGCCGTTTGCAAGATGAGTTCTTAGGTATTGGAAAAGCCTGAAAGAGCTCGTAAGGGTGTTACACTTAGCGTAAAACTAGACATAATGAAGCGTTTCGATCGTGGTGAACGAAGTAAGGACAAAGTGAGTTTGGCTTGTGGAAGTTGACGAAGATGATGCTGAAGAGGTTTTGGCATCCCATGACCAAGAACTGATAGATGAAGAGCTGATGCAATTGAAAGAGGCAAGGATAACAATCGAAACTGAACGCAGTAACGAAAGTGAAGTCGTCCAGAAACTGAACGTGAGGCAACTACGTGAGATTTTTGCTGCAATGATAAAGTACGACTTTAATTTTGAAAGGGTATGTCGGTTTAGGGCATATTTGCAGGATGGTTTGAGTCCTTACAAAGAACTGTATGATAGAAAAATGCATGAGGCTAAGCAGTCAAGCAAGCCTTCCATATCAGCCACAGCAGACGATGAACCTCAACCTTCAACATCGAGGCAGGCAGACATCGGAGAAGATGACCTGCCTGCCCTCATGGAAACAGATGACACCCCCGTGTCCCACCACCCCAGTGGTCCCGACCCCCGGGCCGCGTACAGATACCGATCCACGGAGAATGCAGCGGTAGCCGGGAGGCATCCAGCACATCTTTAAGAAAAAAGCCAAAATAAACAAACTAATTAATTAGGTGCCACCCGACACGTAAATGTCGGCCCAGATCAGAGGCGATTGCTGAGTGCGTCCCGGCTACCGCTGTACTCCTGCATGCTTCACGGTATCGGGTTGCTGCCCGGAGGGTGGGACCCACTGCACCACCCCAACCTGCGACGACTCAGCCTAACACATCATCATCAGTGTGCTCAATGTCTTCCCAATTCCCGTAAGTGATTCTACATTGTACATACATTATTTCTACTTTATATCGGCTGTGTATTTTTACGTGTTATTTGCTATGATTTGACAGCTTCATAGCTTAAAGGTTACTGGAGAGCGCTTGCGCCGTGTTTTTGCCGACAGCGCTTGCGTGAGATTTTCGCTACCGAGAACAGTGCAGCAATGATTGTGGAAAAGTATTTCTACTTTATATAGGCTGCGTCTTTATCATATCATTTCTGCTTTTACGATATGTTACTGTTATTTTAGGTTTTATGTGTTATTTGGCATGATTTGGTAGGTTATTTTTGGGTCTGCGAACGCTCACAAATTTTTCCCATATAAATAAATGGTAATTGCTTCTTCGCTTTATGACATTCCAGCTTATGAATTGTTCCACAGGAACGCTCTACCTTCAGATGGCGCGGGAAACCTGTACTGGATTTCATACCCTCTCTCTGACCCCTCACTCTCTGATTCTTCCCTCTCTCAGCTGCCTCACTCTTCGCCCTGCTCGCCCTCTCTCTGCCGCTCTGCACTTTATACGTCCCACTTCCCACCTCCCCCCACCCCTCCCGTCTCCAACCTCTGGCTATTTCCGCCCATCTCTCCCAGTCCAACGGTCAGTGAAGAGGGTGCAGGACTGAATGGGTGAAGGTCTGCGCTGAGCAGACTGACGGATGCGGGAGACCACGTCCTGTGTTTGCCACTCGACCCAGCTGCTGCCCCCACACCAGCACAATCACTCACCTTCTCCCCCTTCGGACCCTGGAAGCCGACCGCGTCGTTTCCCTGTGGAACAACCAGCATGAACAGCGTTAGTGTCACAGGCACCATTTCACAGCCCCAGCCACCCAAATGAGGCCCTGCCGGAACCCTGCGCATGTGTGCACAGAGCGATCCCAATAAATTTCGATGATCAGTCGTAGTGATGTGCAGTGCTCCAAAGAAACTCTTGCCCCCGCCTGCACCTGCTACCTCCACCAGCGTCAACTGCGACCGGCTGGCATAATGCTTCAGTGCTCACCGATCCGGGTTTAATTCCCTATTCTGCCTATAAGGAGTTTGTACGTTCTCGCCGTGACCGCGGGGGTCTCCACTGGGTGCTTTGGTCTGCTCCCACATTCCAAAGACTTACTGGTTAGTACATTTTGGCAGGCAATGTGGGTGCAGAAGTATGCTGACACACTTGTGGGCTGCCCCCAGCACATCCCCGGGCTGTGCTGGTCATTGATGCAAATGACTCATTTCACCATATGTTTCAATGCACACGTGCAAATAAAGCTAATCTTTTTTTAAAAACTTTTGTCCAACAGACCACTCACCACAAGCCTCCACTGTAGGGACAGAGGTGCGAGGAAGGAGAGCCGAGAGTGGGGGGACAGGTGAGGAGAGGCTCCCAGCTCTCTGACCACCCAGGCCTGGCCTGGGCTCCCTCTCACCCAGCACCCAGAGAGAAGTCTCTGACTAGGGGTGTGGGAGGTGGGGAGGTGAGGAGAGGCTCCCAGCTCTCTGACCACCCAGGCCCGGCCTGGGCTCCCTCTCACCCAGTACCCAGAGAGGAGCCTCTGACTAGGGGTGTGGGAGGTGGGGAGGAGGAACTTAGGCTTCAGACACACTGACGCAATGTCAAGGTTGCAAAGTCGAATGGGGAGAGGGCTTTTAACCCAGCGGGTTGCAACGATACGATGCCATTTTCGTGCAGGCTGCATGAGGACACGTGTCATTGCATGTCTGATGGGGCACGTTGGTTCTGCAGGGACCGTATGTGTGGTGGGAAGTATCTGGTGGGAGTTCTGTGACCTGATGCACTGGGACAACAAAAGTTAACACCATGCACCGCCCACACATGCAGAACTGGGGCACCTGTGCAGCACCAGAGCAGTTGATGATCATATAGTTCCCACTGAGTCGTAAAGGTGTGGGGTATGGTGGGAGGAGGCTGAGATGGTGGTTACCCAAGCGATCTCTGTGAGCTGGTGATGGAAGCTGCCAGCCCTTCGTTGACCAGCACTGATTGGTTTGGCTGAAATGGCCTCAATCTGTGGTATCCTGTGCACTCGTGAAGAGACTCAGGATAGGAGGGATAGCATAAAAGCAAAGATAACGTGTGGTCAGACTGTCAGGAAGGGTAGGCAGATGATAGGACAAAATTGCAGCCAGCAGAATGAGATTCAGTGCTCTAGGGATACAGAATCAAAAAGGGTGGCAAATGTAACACTCAAAGTGTCATATTTCAAAGCATGGAGTACAAGAGATAGCTGGATGGTCTTGTTGCAATATTACAGATTGTCAGGTATGATGTTGTGGATATCACTGAATCATGGCTGAAGGATGGTTGTAGTTGGGAGCTGAGTTTCCAAAGTTGTATCGGAGGGATAGGAAGGTAGGCAGAGGGGGTGGTGTGGCTCTGCTGGTAAAGAATGGTATCAATCAGTAGAAAGATGTGACATAGGATTGGAAGATGTTGAATCCTTGTGGGTTGAGTTAAGAAACTGCAAGGGCAAAAGGACCCTGATGGCAGTTATATGCAGGTCTCCCAACAGCAGCTGGGATGTGGACCACAGATTAGAACAGGAAATAGAAAAGGCATGTCAAAAGGGCAATGTTATGATAGTCATGGGAGATTTCACAGGTTGAATGGAAAAATCAGGTTGGAAATGGATCTCAAGAGAGTGAGTTTGTTGAATGCCTATGAAATGGCTTTTTAGAGCAGTTTGTCGTTGAGCCTACTAGGGGATCCGCTATACTAGATTGCGTATTATGTAATGAACCAGAGGTGATTAGGGAACTTAAGGGAAAAGAACCCTTCGGAACCAGTGATCACAATATGATTGAGTTCAACTTGAAACTTGAAAGGGAGAAAGTAAAGTCTGATGTAGCAGTATTTGAATGGAGTAAAGGTAATTACAGTGATATGAGAGAGGAGTTGGCCACAGTAAATTGGAAGGAAATGTTGGCAGGGATGACAGCAGAGCAGCAATGGCAGAGTTTCTAGGGAAAATAAGGAAGGTGCAGGATAGACGTATTCCAAAAACAAAGAAATACTCAAATGACAAAATAGTACAACCATGGCTGACAAGGGAAATCAAAGCAATTGTGAAAGCAAAACAGAGGGAATACAACAAAGCAAAAATTAGTGGGAAGACGGAGGATTGAGAAACTTTTAAAACCTACAGAGAGCAACTAAAATAATCATTAGGAGGGAAAAGATGAAATATGAATACAAGCTAACAAACATTATCAAAGTGGACAGTAAAAGTTTTTTCAGAAATGTGAAAAATAAGAGTGATGGAAGTGGATATAGAACGCTAGAAAATGAGGCCGGAGAAATAATAGTGGAGACAAGGAGATGGCAGATGAACTAAATGGGTACTTTGCATTAGTCTTCACTGTGGAAGACTCTAGCAGCGTGCCAGATGATGAAGGATGTGAGGGAAGAGAAGAGAGTGCAGTTACTATTACAAGGGAGAAGGTGCTCAAAAAGCTAAAAGACTTAAGGGTACATAAGTCACCCGGACCAGATGAACTGCACCCTAGGGTTCTGAAAGAGATAGTGGTAGAGATTGTGGTGACTTTAGTAATGATCTCTAGAAAATCATTGGACTCTGGCATGAGGCCAGACAACTGGAAAATTGCAAATGTCACTCCACTCTTTAAGAAAGGAGGAATACAGCAGAAAGTAAATTATGGACCAGTTAGCCTGACCTCAGTGTTTGGGAGAAGTTGGAGTCAATTGTTGGAGGATGAGGTTATGGAGTACTTGGTGACACAGGACAAGATAGGAAAAAGTTAGCATGGTTTCCTCAAGGGAAAATCTTGCCTGATGAACTTGATGAAATTCTTTGAGGAGATTACAAGTAGGATAGATAAAAGGAATGTAGTGGATGACTTTCAGAAGGCCTTTGACAAGGTGCCACACATGAGACTGCTTACCAAGTTAAGAGCCCATGGTATTACAGGAAAGTTACAGGCATGGTTAGAGCATTGGCTGATTGGTAGTTGGCAGTGAGTGGGAATAAAAGGATCCTTTTCTGGTTGGCTGCCTGTGACTAGTCGTGTTCCGCAGGGGTTGGTGTTGGGACCACTTCTTATTATGCTGTATATCAGTGATTTAGATGATGGAATAGATGGCTTTGTTGCCAAGTTTGCAGATGATATGAAGATTGGTGGAGGGGCAGGTAGTATTGAGGAAACAGGTAGGCTGCAGAAGGACTTACACAATTCGGAGAATGAGCAAGAGAGTGGCAAATGAAATACAAGGTTGGAAAATGCATGGTCCTGCACTTTGGTATAAGAAATAAATGTGCAGACTATTTTCTAAAAGGGGAGAAAATCCAAAAATCTGAGATGCAAAGGGACTTGGGAGTCCTTGTGCAGAACAACCTAAAGGTTAACTTGCAGGTCGAGTTGGTGCTGAGGAAGGCAAATGCAATGTTAGCATTCATTTCAAGAGGTCTAGAATACAAGAGCAAGGATGTGATGCTGAGGCTTTATAAGGCACTGGTGAGGCCTCACCTTGAGAATTGTGAACAGTTTTGGCCTCCTTATCTAAGAAAAGATGTGCTGGCATTGGAGAGGGTCCAGAGGAGGTTCACAAGGATGATTTTGGGAATGAAAGGGTTATCATATGAGGAACGGTTGATGGCTCTGGGTCTGTACTCGCTGGAATTCAGAAGGATGAGGTGGGATCTCATTGAAACCTTTCGAATGTTGAAAGGCCTAGTCATGGTAGATGTGGAAGGCATGTTTCCCATGATGGGAGAGTCTAGGACAAGAGGCACAGCCTCAGGATAGAGGGGTGTCCATTTAAAACAGGGATGTGGAAAAATTTCTTTAGCCAAAGGGTGGTGAATTTGTGGAATTTATTACCACAGGCAGCTGTGGAGGCCGGGTTTTGGGGGGAATTTGAGGCAGAGTTTGATCGATTCTTGATTAGATATGACATCAAAGGTTACGGGGAGAAGGCTGGGGAGCGGGTTGATCAGGGCAGAAAAAGGTCAGTCACGATTGAATGGCGGAGCAGACTCGATGGGCCAAATGGCCTAATTCTGCTCCTATGTCTTATGGTCTTATAAACATTACACTAATCCACTTCAGAGAGTGAAGGGAAAATCACTCCAATGGCAGGACAAATTGTGTCAAAGGCAGCAGGGAGGATGACTTGGGCCTGTCTGCGGGAAGCGGGGGCCGCTGCAGGAAGACTGAAACCGTTCCCTCTGCCCCAGAGAATGGTCCCCGCGGGACAAACCGTTCATTCCTGGGGATTCACTCCCTTCCGCGACCCAACCACATTACCTGCCATGTGCAACCAATGGGAAAATGCCCGGGGAACCAGGAGGGAGATGCTAACTCGGGCCAAGAAAGGACGGAGGTGGAGAGGTTAGGGAGGGAGAGGGTAGAGAAGGAAAAGTTAGGGGGAGAGGATAGGGAAGGAGAATCTGGGGGAGAGGTTAGGGAGAAAGAGGTTGGGGAAAGGATAGGAAAGGAGACGTTAGGAGGGAGAAGTTACAGGGGAGAAGAGTTTTTATGGAGGAAGAGTTTGGTGGGGGATGTTAGTGGGAATGCAAAGAGCTCAGCTGCCGGAGGAGTGCGCAGATGGGCTGATATTGTGTGGGACAGGAGATGGTGGGAGGAGGGGTTACCTCTACAGACAATGACCGGATAGATGGCCTTACCTTTGGTCCTCGAGCACCTGGAGGCCCAGGAGGTCCCTGTGGACAAAGATGCAGAGAGTGAGCAGACAATCACAGGACATATCCCGGCAAACCACCGGAATCTCAGCATTCAGAGGGTAGAACCATCCCGATCCCACCACGTACCTGTGGCCCAGGATATCCTCGGATACCTCTGTAACCAGGCTGACCGGGGGCTCCTTGATCACCCTGGAAAGGAAGCAAAGTCGAGCATTTACATGGAGAGCAGACTTTACAGGTGTCTCTTGTACATAGCAGGGTCCCACAACACTCCCACGGCAGCTCGCACCAGGCTCCACTCAACTGTCCCTGAAGCAGTATGGCACTCCGCAGTGTGGCCAGAAAGTCGGAGGGGTCAGCGGGGAGGGAGGGAGGTGTCAGTGAGGAGGGAGGTGGGTCAGTGGGGCCCTCCCACAAGGGGGAGATTTGGTGGGGAGGGAGGGGAGAGGGGTGGATGGGAGGGAGAGTTTAGTGGGAAGGGAGGGGTGCTAGTGGGGAGAGAGGAAGGGTGTCAGTGGGGAGGAATGCTAATATGGAGGGGTGTTGCTGGGGAGGTGTGTTGGCAGGGAGGAATGTTGGAGGAAGGGGTGTTCCTGGGGAGGGGCATTGGTGGGGGGGTGGGTGTTGGTGGGAGGGTGTGTTGGCAGGAAGGGTTTTTGGTGGGAGGGTTCTTGGTGGGGAAGGGGGATTGGGTTAGATGGGGAAGAGTTTTAGTGTGAGGGTGTGTTGTTGAGCAAGGGTGTAGGTGGGGAGGGGTTATGGTGGATTGGTGTGTTTGTGGGGAGGATTGCTGGTGGGAGGTGTGTTCAAGGGAGGCGTGTTTAAGGGAGGGGAGGTTTTGGAAGTTACATTCACTGTGTCTGAGTAACTGAGGATGCCATCATCTCTATTTGCTGGCTGGGTGTTTGGTCTGGGTTGACAGAAGGACCATCTGAGGAGCTCGAGAAGATCATGTAGATGGGGACAGGGTAGCACCTACCAATTGATTAGCCCCCCCCTCCACAAAATCCCCAAACCCCAGCACTCACCAGCTGACCAGGAAGTCCGGGATCACCAGGGCGGCCCTGCGGAGACAAAAAGGTTAGCAAGCAGCATCTCCTCCAAGGGTCATGCCTTCAACTGGACTATCGCCAGGGTCAGGACTGTGTGCGAGGGGCAAGCTGCCCGCACTGTGATTGTCCAAACCACAGACAGGCATGGGGCAACTGAGGGGACCATCAGGGTCAACAGGCCGATGGGAAGGTGCAGTCAATGGTGGGGCACATCACACACCCCTGCTCACTCCAGCACAGGCGGCTGAGAACACCGACAGGAGGCACACACCCAATTAACAGAGCTTGGATATAAAGAGTTTAGCTCCTTTATTGACATGTTTGTCAAACTTACAGTACTGTGCTAAAGTCTTGGATTTTTTTAATATGGTTTTAGGTGTTATGGCCTGCAAAGAGCCCTGATGTCTATATCATCAAAGATGTCTGGGATTATCTGGAGAGACAGAAGCAAGCGAGACAGCCAAAGTCTGACGAAGGACTGTGGCAAGTTCTCCAAGATGCTCGGAACAACCTACCAGTTGGTTTATTATTAAACTGCACAAAACTGTACCAAGGTGAAGGATGGCCACACCAATTATTGATTTGATTTAGTTTTTTACCGTTTACTGCTCTTTATAGTAAACTGTTGATATTTAGAAAATTTTCATTTCATTATTTTAAACTATCTTCATTTTACAGAATTTTCTATGTGCCTAAAACTCTTGTGCAG
Source organism: Mobula hypostoma (assembly GCF_963921235.1). Classification (NCBI taxonomy): domain Eukaryota; kingdom Metazoa; phylum Chordata; class Chondrichthyes; order Myliobatiformes; family Myliobatidae; genus Mobula; species Mobula hypostoma. The sequence goes on from NC_086101.1 coordinate 33,851,495, forward strand.
TTCAAAGTTCCAAAGTCTGAGGAGCTTGCATTCGATAGACCTTAAATCCATTTCCATTCTGTAAACCTGGGTTAACTGGGTGTTGGCGATCTGACTGGCTGTTGAGGAAAGGCAGGGGAATGAGTTCTGAATAACAGGATCTCCATCAGAACCATCATTCCCCAGCTCTTCCAACCATTCCTCACCATTCCCAATCACTCCACACCATTCCCCACTATTCCCCATCACTCCCCACCATTCCCCATCACTCCCTACCATTCCCTACCATTCCCCACCATTCCCCATCACTCCCTACCATTCCCCATCGCTCCCCACAATTCCCCACCATTCCCCGCCAATGCCCATCACTCACCCTGTTGCTTTTCCCATTCATTGTAACGAGGAATGGTTCACCTTTCTGTCCCTTCACTCCATCAGCACCCTGTGACACAATGTACAACAATATCAAACTCTCAGCGTTCGTCTCTGTGGCATTCCAGACATTTCACCTGCACACCTCCCATCACACCCCTATCCTGGGATTCATTCGCCCTGTCCCAGAATCCACAATTCCTGATGGGATTCCCAGGGTCCCACCTTCTCCTGTAGTGCCAAGTGCTGTAGTGGTTCCACAGATCCTGCGTACACTCTGCAGAACTAGTTCCCCTATTATGTTCAGAGTGAATCCACACTCTTACCTCCCTACACCTCACAGTCTCATCCCACCACATCCCATCTATCACTTCCTTCAAACCCTCCCCAATCACCTCATCCCCACACCTCACACTCTCATCACACCACATCCCATCTATCACTTCCTTCAAACCCTCACCAATCACCTCATCCCCACACCTCACAGTCTCATCCCACCACATCCAATCTATCACTTCCTTCAAACCCTCCCCAATCACCTCATCCCCACACCTCACACTCTCATCACACCACATCCCATCTATCACTTCCTTCAAACCCTCCCCGATCACCTCATCCCCACACCTCACACTCTCATTCCACCACATCCCATCTATCACCTCCTTCAAACCCTCCCCAATCACCTCATCCCCACACCTCACACTCTCATCCCACCACATCCCATTGATCACTTCCTTCAAACCCTCACCAATCACCTCATCCCCACACCTCACACTCTCATCCCACCACATCCCATTGATCACTTCCTTCAAACCCTCACCAATCACCTCATCCCCACACCTCACACTCTCATCACACCACATCCCATCTATCACTTCCTTCAAACCCTCCCCGATCACCTCATCCCCACACCTCACACTCTCATTCCACCACATCCCATCTATCACTTCCTTCAAACCCTCCCCAATCACCTCATCCCCACACCTCACAGTCTCATCCCACCACATCCAATCTATCACTTCCTTCAAACCCTCCCCAATCACCTCATCCCCACACCTCACACTCTCATCACACCACATCCCATCTATCACTTCCTTCAAACCCTCCCCGATCACCTCATCCCCACACCTCACACTCTCATTCCACCACATCCCATCTATCACCTCCTTCAAACCCTCCCCAATCACCTCATCCCCACACCTCACACTCTCATCCCACCACATCCCATCTATCACTTCCTTCAAACCCTCACCAATCACCTCATCCCCACACCTCACACTCTCATCCCACCACATCCCATTGATCACTTCCTTCAAACCCTCACCAATCACCTCATCCCCACACCTCACACTCTCATCACACCACATCCCATCTATCACTTCCTTCAAACCCTCCCCGATCACCTCATCCCCACACCTCACACTCTCATTCCACCACATCCCATCTATCACTTCCTTCAAACCCTCCCCGATCACCTCATCCCCACACCTCACACTCTCATTCCACCACATCCCATCTATCACTTCCTTCAAACCCTCCCCAATCACCTCATCCCCACACCTCACACTCTCATCACACCACATCCCATCTATCACTTCCTTCAAACCCTCACCAATCACCTCATCCCCACACCTCACACTCTCATCCCACCACATCCCATTGATCACTTCCTTCAAACCCTCACCAATCACCTCATCCCCACACCTCACACTCTCATCACACCACATCCCATCTATCACTTCCTTCAAACCCTCCCCGATCACCTCATCCCCACACCTCACACTCTCATTCCACCACATCCCATCTATCACTTCCTTCAAACCCTCCCCGATCACCTCATCCCCACACCTCACACTCTCATCACACCACATCCCATCTATCACTTCCTTCAAACCCTCACCAATCACCTCATCCCCACACCTCACACTCTCATCCCACCACATCCCATTGATCACTTCCTTCAAACCCTCCCCAATCACCTCATCCCCACACCTCACACTCTCATCACACCACATCCCATCTATCACTTCCTTCAAACCCTCACCAATCACCTCATCCCCACACCTCACACTCTCATCACACCACATCCCATCTATCACTTCCTTCAAACCCTCACCAATCACCTCATCCCCACACCTCACACTCTCATCACACCACATCCCATCTATCACTTCCTTCAAACCCTCCCCGATCACCTCATCCCCACACCTCACACTCTCTTCCCACCACATCCCATCTATCACTTCCTTCAAACCCTCACCAATCTCCTCATCCCCACACCTCACACTCTCATCACACCACATCCCATCTATCACTTCCTTCAAACTCTCACCATTCCCACCTCATCCCCACACCTCACACTCTCTTCCCACCACATCCCATCTATCACTTCCTTCAAACCCTCACCAATCACCTCATCCCCACACCTCACACTCTCATCCCACCACATCCCATCTATCACTTCCTTCAAACCCTCACCAATCACCTCATCCCCACACCTCACACTCTCATTCCATTGCACTTCACCCTCATTCCTACTCGTCACATCCTTCAAACCCCATCCATCACCGTCATTACTTATCCCCGGCACTTATCCTTGTAAGCGGAACAAGTGCTACACATGCCCTTACACTTCCTCCCTCACCACCATTCAGGGCCCCAGACAGTCCTTCCAAGTGAGGCGACACTTCACCTGTGAGTCAGCTGGGGTGATATACTGCGTCCGGTGCTCCCGATGTGGCCTTTTATATATTGGCGAGACCTGACGCAGACTGGGAGACCGTTTCGCTGAACACCTACGCTCTGTCCACCAGAGAAAGCAGGATCTCCCAGTGGCCACACATTTTAATTCCACATCCCATTCCCATTCTGATATGTCTATCCACGGCCTCCTCTACTGTCAAGATGAAGCCACACTCAGGTTGGAGGAACAACACCTTATATTCCATCTGGGTAGCCTCCAACCTGATGGCATGAACATTGACTTCTCTAACTTCCATTAATGCCCCTCTTCCCCTTCACACCCCATCCTTTATTTATTTATTTTATATATTGTCCCCCTTTTTTTCTCTCTCTCTCTTTTTTCTCCCTCTGTCCCTCTCACTATAACTCCTTGCCAGCTCTCCACCCTCCAGGCTCCCCTCCCCCTCCTCTTTCTCCCCAGGCTTGCCATCCCATGATCCTCTCCCTTCTCCAGCTCTTAGATCCACCCCTCCCCTCCTGTCTTCTCCTATCATTTTGGATCTCCCCCTCCCCCTCCCCCTCCCACTTTCAAATCTCTTACTATCTCTTCTTTCAGTTAGTCCTGACAAAGGGTCCCGGCCCGAAATGTTGACTGTACCTCTTCCTAGAGATGCTGCCTGGCCTGCTACGTTCACCGACTTCACTCAACCTGTTCTCATAAGGCATGCTCCCCAATCCAGGCAACATCCTTGTGAATCTCCTCTGCACCCTTTCTGTGGTTTCCACATCCTTCCTGTAGTGAGGCGACCAGAACTGAGCACAGTACTCCACGTGGAGTCTGACCAGGGTCCTATACAGCTGCAACATTACCTCTCGGCTCTTAAACTCAATCCCACAATTGATGAAGGCCAATGCACCATATGCCTTCTTAACCACAGAGTCAACCTGCACAGCTGCTTTAAGCGTCCTACGGACTCGGACCCCAAGATCCCTCTGATCCCCCACACTGCCAAGAGTCTTACCATTAATACTATCATCACAGGCATCCGTTAGTCTCGTGAGACCATGGATTTGCGCCTTGTAAGGTTCCCAGGGCGCAGGCCTGGGCAAGGTTGTATGGAAGACCGGCAGATGCCCATGCTGCAAGTCTCCCCTCTCCATGACACCGATGTTGTCCAAGGGAAGGGCATTAGGACCCATACAGCTTGGCACCGGTGTCGTCGCAGAGCAACGTGTGGTTAAGTGCCTTGCTCAAGGACACAACATGCTACCTCAGCTGAGGCTCGAACTAGCGACCTTCAGATCGCTAGATCAACGCCTTAACCACTTGGCCACGCGCCAACAATTCTGCCATCATATTTGACTTACCAAAATGAACCACCTCACACTTATCTGGGTTGAACTCCATCTGCCACTTCTCAGCCCAGTTTTGCGTCCTATTAATGTCCCGCTGTAACCTCTGACAGCCCTCCACACTATCCACAACACCTCCAACCTTTGTGTCATCAGCAAATTTACTAACCCATCCCTCCACTTCCTCATCCAGGTCATTTATAAAAATCACGAAGAGTAAGGGCCCCAGAACAGATCCCTGAGGAACACTACTGGTGACTGACCTCCATGCAGAATATGACCTGTCTACAACCACTCTTTGCCTTCTGTGGGCAAGCCAGTTCTGGATCCACAAAGCAATGTCCCCTTGGATCCCATGCCTCCTTACTTTCAATAAGCCTTGCATGGGGTACCTTATCAAATGCCTTGCTGAAATCCATATACACTACATCTACTGCTCTTCCTTCATCAATGTGTTTAGTCATATCCTCAAAAAATCCCATCAGGCTCGTAAGGCACGACCTGCCCTTGACAAAGCCATGCTGACTATTCCTAATCATATTATACATCTCCAAATGTTCATAAATCCTGCCTCTCAGGATCTTCTCCATCAACTTACCAACCACTGAAGTAAGACTCACTGGTCTATATTTTCCTGGGCTGTCTCTACTCCCTTTCTTGAATAAAGGAACAACATCCGCAACCCTCCAATCCTCCGGAACCTCTCCCGTCCCCATTGATGATGCAAAGATCATCTCCAGAGGCTCAGCAATCTCCTCCCTCGCCTTCCACAGTAGCCTGGGGTACATCTCATCGAGTCCTGGTGACATATCCAACTTGATGCTTTCCAAATCTCCAGCACATCCTCTTTTTTAATATCTGCATGCTCAAGCTTTTCAGTTCACTGCAAGTCATCACTACAATCACCAAGATCCTTTTCCATAGTGAATACTGAAGTAAAGTATTCATTAAGTACCTCTGCTATTTCCTCCGGTTACATATACACTTTCCCACTGACACACTTGATAGGTCCTATTCTCTCATGTCTTATTCTCTTACTCTTCACATACTTGTAGAATGCCTTGGGGTTTTCCTTAATCCTGCTCGCCAAGGCCTTCTCATGGCCCCTTCTGGCTCTCCTAATATCCTTCTTAAGCTCCTTCCCGTTAGCCTTATAATCTTCTAGATCTCTAACATTCCCTAGCTCTCTGAACCTTTTGTAAGCTTTTCTTTTCTTCTTGACTAGACTTATTACAGCCTTTGTACACCACGGTTCCTGCACCCTACCATAACTTCCCTGTCTCAATGGAACATACCTATGCAGAACTCCACACAAATATCCTCTGAACATTTTGCCACATTTCTTCCGTACTTTTCCCTGAGAACATCTGCTCCCAAATTAAGCTTCCAATTTCCTGCCTGATAGCCCCTTACTCCAATTAAATGCTTTTCTACCCCGATCCGATCTCTCTAATGCTATTGTAAAGGAGATAGAATTATGACCACTATCTCCAAAATGCTCTCCCACTGAGAGATCTGACACCTGACCAGGTTCATTTCTCAATACCAGATCAAGTACAGACTCTCCTCTTGTAGGCCTATCTATATATTGTGTCAAAAAACCTTCCTGAACACACCTAACAAACTCCACCCCATCTAAACCCCTTGCTCTAGGGAGATGCCAATCGATATTTGGGAAATCAAAATCTCCCATCATGACAATTCTGTTATTATTACATCTTTCCAGGATCTGTTTCCCTATCTGCTCCTCAATATCCCTGTTACTATTGGGCGGCCTATAAAAAGCACCCAGTAAAGTTATTGACCCCTTCCTGTTCCTAACCTCCACCCACAGAGACTCCGTAGACAATCCCTCCGTGACGTCCACCTTTACTGCAGCTGTGATACTATCTCTGACCAACAGTGCCACGCCCCCACCTCTTTTGCCTCCCTCCCTGTCCTTTCTGAAACATCTAAAACCCGGCACTTGAAGTAACCATTCCAGTCCCTCACGCCATCCAAGTCTCTGTAATGGCCACAACATCATAGTTCCAAGTACTGATCCACGCTCTAAGCTCATCTGCTTTGTTCACAACATTCCTTGCGTTAAAATAGACACATTTCAAACCGTTGGTCTGAGCGCGTCCCTTCTCTAACACCTGCCTATCCTCCATCTCGCACTGTCCACAAGCTTTCTCTATTTGTAAGCCAACCTCCTCTTCCCCAGTCTCTTCAGTTCAGTTCCCACCCCCCAACAATTCTAGTTTAAACTCTCCCCAATAGCCTTAGCAAACCTCCCCGCCAGGATATTGGTCCCCCTGGGATTCAAGTGCAACCAGTCCTTTTTGTACAGGTCACTCCTGCCCCAAAAGAGGTCCCAATGATTCAGAAATCTGAATCCCTGCCCCCTGCTCCAATCCCTCAGCCACATATTTATCCTCCACCTCATTCTATTCCTATTCCCACTGTCACATGGCACAGGCAGTAATCCCGAGATTACTACCTTTGAGGTCCCGCTTCTCAACTTCCTTCCTAACTCCCTGTAGTCTGTTTTCAGGACCTCTTCCCTGGTCCTGCCTATGTCATTTGTACCAATATGTACCACAACCTCTGGCTGTCCTCCCTCCCACTGCAGGATATCTTGGGCGCGATCTGAAACATCCTGGACCCTGGCACCGGGGAGCTACCAGGTGCTTTCCTGAGGCAGCGGGAAGTATCGCCGAGTCTGTGGAGGGGAGGCTGATGTCCGTGATGTGCTGGGCTGTGCCCCCAACTCTCTGTGACCATTATCAAACCATCATGCTGCCTGTGCAGCATCTATAAAAATCGGTGAGAGCCGCCAGGTTTCTTTATCCTCCTGAGGAAGCAGAGGCACTGGTCGCCTCTGCCAGGGCATCAGCACTGGAAGTGGGAGAATGGCTCGGAGTCCTTACAGAAGGCAGGGTGGGCACAGGTTAGTCAGCAGAGAGCTGTAGCTCGTCTCACAGGGACAATGGACTGAATGGCATTTCCCAGCTTGTGTGGTGGCCTTTTTATGAAGTTTGTCCTGGAAATGTTTCTACCCTCCCCAGGTGAGGGGTACTTACAGGTCGTCCGGGTGCAGCCGGGAGGCCTGGTATTCCTTGTCTACCCACGTCTCCTCTGGTCCCATTGCAGCCATCGAGTCCGGCCGGTCCTCGTGGCCCTGGCTGCCCTGGGTGACCCTTTAACACAGGAGGCATTGGCCAAGTCACTAGGTGGCACAGTGACAGGAACTCCAGGTCCCACTTACCGATAGACACTTCCTTCCCCTCCCTCACTCTCCACTCCCTCACTCTCCCCTCCCTCACTCTCCCCTCCCTCACCCTCCCCTCCCTCAATCCTCCCCTCCCTCACTCTCCCCTCCCTCATTCTCCCGTCCTTCACCCTCCCCTCCCTCACTCTCCCCTCCTTCACCCTCCCCTCCCTCAAACTCCCCTCCTTCACCCTCCCCTCCCTCACTCTCCCCTCCTTCACCCTCCCCTCCCTCAAACTCCCCTCCCTCACCCTCCCCTCCCTCACTCTCCCCTCTCTTACTGTGACAGGAACTCCAGGTCCCACTTACCGATAGACACTTCCTTCCCCTCCCTCACTCTCCCCTCCCTCACTCTCCCCTCCTTCACCCTCCCCTCCTTCACTCTCCCTTCCTTCACCCTCCCCTCCTTCACTCTCCCCTCCCTCACCCTCCCCTCCTTCACTCTCCCCTCCCTCACTCTCCCCTCCCTCACTCTCCCCTCTCTTACAGTGACAGGAACTCCAGGTCCCACTTACCGATAGACACTTCCTTCCCCTCCCTCACCCTCCCCTCCCTCACTCTCCCCTCCCTCACTCTCCCCTCTCTTACAGTGACAGGAACTCCAGGTCCCACTTACCGATAGACACTTCCTTCCCCTCCCTCACCCTCCCCTCCCTCACTCTCCCCTCCTTCACCCTCCCCTCCTTCACTCTCCCCTCCTTCACCCTCCCCTCCTTCACTCTCCCCTCCCTCACCCTCCCCTCCTTCACTCTCCCCTCCTTCACCCTCCCCTCCTTCACTCTCCCCTCCCTCACCCTCCCCTCCTTCACTCTCCCCTCCCTCACCCTCCCCTCCCTCACTCTCCCTTCTCTTACAGTGACAGGAACTCCAGGTCCCACTTACCGACAGACACTTCCTTCCCCTCCCTCACCCTCCCCTCCCTCACTCTCCCCTCCCTCACTCTCCCCTCCCTCACCCTCCCCTCCCTCAATCCTCCCCTCCCTCACTCTCCCCTCCTTCACCCTCCCCTCCCTCAAACTCCCCTCCTTCACCCTCCCCTCCCTCACTCTCCCCTCCTTCACTCTCCCCTCCCTCACCCTCCCCTCCCTCACTCTCCCCTCCTTCACTCTCCCCCCCTCACCCTCCCCTCCTTCCTTCTCTTACAGTGACAGGAACTCCAGGTCCCACTTACCGATAGACACTTCCTTCCCCTCCCTCACTCTCCCCTCCCTCAATCCTCCCCTCCCTCACTCTCCCCTCTCTTACTGTGACAGGAACTCCAGGTCCCACTTACCGATAGACGCTTCCTTCCCCTCCCTCACCCTCCCCTCCCTCACGCTCCCCTCCCTCAGGTCCCACTTACCGATAAACACTTCCTTCCCCTCCCTCACCCTCCCCTCCCTCACTCTCCCCTCCCTCATTCTCCCGTCCTTCACCCTCCCCTCCCTCACTCTCCCCTCCCTCATTCTCCCGTCCTTCACCCTCCCCTCCCTCAAACTCCCCTCCTTCACCCTCCCCTCCCTCACTCTCCCCTCCTTCACCCTCCCCTCCCTCAAACTCCCCTCCCTCACCCTCCCCTCCCTCACTCTCCCCTCTCTTACTGTGACAGGAACTCCAGGTCCCACTTACCGATAGACACTTCCTTCCCCTCCCTCACTCTCCCCTCCCTCACTCTCCCCTCCTTCACCCTCCCCTCCTTCACTCTCCCCTCCTTCACCCTCCCCTCCTTCACTCTCCCCTCCCTCACCCTCCCCTCCTTCACTCTCCCCCTCCCTCACTCTCCCCTCCCTCACTCTCCCCTCCCTCACTCTCCCTTCTCTTACAGTGACAGGAACTCCAGGTCCCACTTACCGACAGACAGTTCCGTCCCCTCCCTCACCCTCCCCTCCCTCACTCTCCCCTCCCTCAGGTCCCACTTACCGACAGACACTTCCTTCCCCTCCCTCAAACTCCCCTCCCTCACCCTCCCCTCCCTCACTCTCCCCTCTCTTACTGTGACAGGAACTCCAGGTCCCACTTACCGATAGACACTTCCTTCCCCTCCCTCACCCTCCCCTCCCTCACTCTCCCCTCTCTTACAGTGACAGGAACTCCAGGTCCCACTTACCGACAGACACTTCCTTCCCCTCCCTCACCCTCCCCTCCCTCACTCTCCCCTCCTTCACCCTCCCCTCCCTCAAACTCCCCTCCTTCACCCTCCCCTCCCTCACTCTCCCCTCCTTCACCCTCCCCTCCTTCACTCTCCCCTCCCTCACCCTCCCCTCCCTCACTCTCCCCTCCTTCACTCTCCCCCCCTCACCCTCCCCTCCTTCCTTCTCTTACAGTGACAGGAACTCCAGGTCCCACTTACCGATAGACACTTCCTTCCCCTCCCTCACTCTCCCCTCCCTCAATCCTCCCCTCCCTCACTCTCCCCTCTCTTACTGTGACAGGAACTCCAGGTCCCACTTACCGATAGACGCTTCCTTCCCCTCCCTCACCCTCCCCTCCCTCACTCTCCCCTCCCTCAGGTCCCACTTACCGATAAACACTTCCTTCCCCTCCCTCACCCTCCCCTCCCTCACTCTCCCCTCCCTCATTCTCCCGTCCTTCACCCTCCCCTCCCTCACTCTCCCCTCCTTCACCCTCCCCTCCCTCAAACTCCCCTCCTTCACCCTCCCCTCCCTCACTCTCCCCTCCTTCACCCTCCCCTCCCTCAAACTCCCCTCCCTCACCCTCCCCTCCCTCACTCTCCCCTCTCTTACTGTGACAGGAACTCCAGGTCCCACTTACCGATAGACACTTCCTTCCCCTCCCTCACTCTCCCCTCCTTCACCCTCCCCTCCTTCACTCTCCCCTCCTTCACCCTCCCCTCCTTCACTCTCCCCTCCCTCACCCTCCCCTCCTTCACTCTCCCCTCCCTCACTCTCCCCTCCCTCACTCTCCCCTCCCTCACTCTCCCTTCTCTTACAGTGACAGGAACTCCAGGTCCCACTTACCGACAGACACTTCCTTCCCCTCCCTCACCCTCCCCTCCCTCACTCTCCCCTCCCTCAGGTCCCACTTACCGACAGACACTTCCTTCCCCTCCCTCAAACTCCCCTCCCTCACCCTCCCCTCCCTCACTCTCCCCTCTCTTACTGTGACAGGAACTCCAGGTCCCACTTACCGATAGACACTTCCTTCCCCTCCCTCACCCTCCCCTCCCTCACTCTCCCCTCTCTTACAGTGACAGGAACTCCAGGTCCCACTTACCGACAGACACTTCCTTCCCCTCCCTCACCCTCCCCTCCCTCACTCTCCCCTCCTTCACCCTCCCCTCCCTCAAACTCCCCTCCTTCACCCTCCCCTCCCTCACTCTCCCCTCCTTCACCCTCCCCTCCTTCACTCTCCCCTCCCTCACCCTCCCCTCCCTCACTCTCCCCTCCTTCCTTCTCTTACAGTGACAGGAACTCCAGGTCCCACTTACCGATAGACACTTCCTTCCCCTCCCTCACTCTCCCCTCCCTCAATCCTCCCCTCCCTCACTCTCCCCTCTCTTACTGTGACAGGAACTCCAGGTCCCACTTACCGATAGACACTTCCTTCCCCTCCCTCACCCTCCCCTCCCTCACTCTCCCCTCCCTCAGGTCCCACTAACCGATAAACACTTCCTTCCCCTCCCTCACCCTCCCCTCCCTCACTCTCCCCTCCCTCATTCTCCCTCCTTCACCCTCCCCTCCCTCACTCTCCCCTCCTTCACCCTCCCCTCCCTCAAACTCCCCTCCTTCACCCTCCCCTCCCTCACTCTCCCCTCCTTCACCCTCCCCTCCCTCAAACTCCCCTCCCTCACCCTCCCCTCCCTCACTCTCCCCTCTCTTACTGTGACAGGAACTCCAGGTCCCACTTACCGATAGACACTTCCTTCCCCTCCCTCACTCTCCCCTCCCTCACTCTCCCCTCCTTCACCCTCCCCTCCTTCACTCTCCCCTCCTTCACCCTCCCCTCCTTCACTCTCCCCTCCCTCACCCTCCCCTCCTTCACCCCCCTCTCCCCTCCCTCACTCTCCCCTCCCTCACTCTCCCTTCTCTTACAGTGACAGGAACTCCAGGTCCCACTTACCGACAGACACTTCCTTCCCCTCCCTCACCCTCCCCTCCCTCACTCTCCCCTCCCTCAGGTCCCACTTACCGACAGACACTTCCTTCCCCTCCCTCAAACTCCCCTCCCTCACCCTCCCCTCCCTCACTCTCCCCTCTCTTACTGTGACAGGAACTCCAGGTCCCACTTACCGATAGACACTTCCTTCCCCTCCCTCACCCTCCCCTCCCTCACTCTCCCCTCTCTTACAGTAACAGGAACTCCAGGTCCCACTTACCGACAGACACTTCCTTCCCCTCCCTCACCCTCCCCTCCCTCACTCTCCCCTCCCTCAGGTCCCACTTACCGACAGACACTTCCTTCCCCTCCCTCAAACTCCCCTCCCTCACCCTCCCCTCCCTCACTCTCCCCTCTCTTACTGTGACAGGAACTCCAGGTCCCACTTACCGATAGACACTTCCTTCCCCTCCCTCACTCTCCCCTCCCTCACTCTCCCCTCCTTCACCCTCCCCTCCTTCACTCTCCCCTCCTTCACCCTCCCCTCCTTCACTCTCCCCTCCCTCACCCTCCCCTCCTTCACTCTCCCCTCCTTCAATCTCCCCTCCCTCAAACTCCCCTCCCTCACCCTCCCCTCCCTCACTCTCCCTTCTCTTACAGTGACAGGAACTCCAGGTCCCACTTACCGACAGACACTTCCTTCCCCTCCCTCACCCTCCCCTCCCTCACTCTCCCCTCCCTCACTCTCCCCTCCCTCACCCTCCCCTCCCTCACTCTCCCCTCTCTTACAGTGACAGGAACTCCAGGTCCCACTTACCGATAGACGCTTCCTTCCCCTCCCTCACTCTCCCCTCCCTCACTCTCCCCTCTCTTACTGTGACAGGAACTCCAGGTCCCACTTACCGATAGACACTTCTTTCCCCTCCCTCACCCTCCCCTCCCTCACTCTCCCCTCCCTCACTCTCCCCTCCCTCACTCTCCCCTCTCTTACAGTGACAGGAACTCCAGGTCCCACTTACCGATAGACACTTCCTTCCCCTCCCTCACCCTCCCCTCCCTCACTCTCCCCTCCTTCACCCTCCTCTCTCCTTCCTCACTCTCCCCTCCCTCACTCTCCCTTCCTTCACCCTCCCCTCCCTCACTCTCCCCTCCCTCACTCTCCCTCCTTCACCCTCCCTCACTCTCCCCTCCCTCACTCTCCCCTCCTTCACTCTCCCCTCCCTCTCACCCTCCCTCACCCTCCCCTCCTTCACTCTCCCCTCCTTCACCCTCCCCTCCTTCACTCTCCTTCACTCTCCCCTCCCTCACTCTCCCCTCCCTCACCCTCCCCTCCTTCACTCTCCCTTCTCTTACAGTGACAGGAACTCCAGGTCCCACTTACCGACAGACACTTCCTTCCCCTCCCTCACCCTCCCCTCCCTCACTCTCCCCTCCCTCACTCTCCCCTCCCTCACCCTCCCCTCCCTCAATCCTCCCCTCCCTCACTCTCCCCTCCTTCACCCTCCCCTCCCTCAAACTCCCCTCCTTCACCCTCCCCTCCCTCACTCTCCCCTCCTTCACCCTCCCCTCCTTCACTCTCCCCTCCCTCACCCTCCCCTCCCTCACTCTCCCCTCCTTCACTCTCCCCCCCTCACCCTCCCCTCCTTCCTTCTCTTACAGTGACAGGAACTCCAGGTCCCACTTACCGATAGACACTTCCTTCCCCTCCCTCACTCTCCCCTCCCTCAATCCTCCCCTCCCTCACTCTCCCCTCTCTTACTGTGACAGGAACTCCAGGTCCCACTTACCGATAGACGCTTCCTTCCCCTCCCTCACCCTCCCCTCCCTCACTCTCCCCTCCCTCAGGTCCCACTTACCGATAAACACTTCCTTCCCCTCCCTCACCCTCCCCTCCCTCACTCTCCCCTCCCTCATTCTCCCGTCCTTCACCCTCTCCCTCCTCACTCTCCTTCACTCTCCCCCCCCCCCTCCCTCAAACTCCCCTCCCTCACCCTCCCCTCCCTCACTCTCCCTTCTCTTACAGTGACAGGAACTCCAGGTCCCACTTACCGACAGACACTTCCTTCCCCTCCCTCACCCTCCCCTCCCTCACTCTCCCCTCCCTCACTCTCCCCTCCCTCACCCTCCCCTCCCTCACTCTCCCCTCTCTTACAGTGACAGGAACTCCAGGTCCCACTTACCGATAGACGCTTCCTTCCCCTCCCTCACTCTCCCCTCCCTCACTCTCCCCTCTCTTACTGTGACAGGAACTCCAGGTCCCACTTACCGATAGACACTTCTTTCCCCTCCCTCACCCTCCCCTCCCTCACTCTCCCCTCCCTCACTCTCCCCTCCCTCACTCTCCCCTCTCTTACAGTGACAGGAACTCCAGGTCCCACTTACCGATAGACACTTCCTTCCCCTCCCTCACCCTCCCCTCCCTCACTCTCCCCTCCTTCACCCTCCTCTCCCCTTCCTCACTCTCCCCTCCCTCACTCTCCCTTCCTTCACCCTCCCCTCCCTCACTCTCCCCTCCCTCACTCTCCCCTCCTTCACCCTCCCCTCCCTCACTCTCCCCTCCCTCACTCTCCCCTCCTTCACTCTCCCCTCCCTCACCCTCCCCTCCTTCACTCTCCCCTCCTTCACCCTCCCCTCCTTCACCCTCCCCTCCTTCACTCTCCCCTCCCTCACTCTCCCCTCCCTCACCCTCCCCTCCTTCACTCTCCCTTCTCTTACAGTGACAGGAACTCCAGGTCCCACTTACCGACAGACACTTCCTTCCCCTCCCTCACCCTCCCCTCCCTCACTCTCCCCTCCCTCACTCTCCCCTCCCTCACCCTCCCCTCCCTCAATCCTCCCCTCCCTCACTCTCCCCTCCTTCACCCTCCCCTCCCTCAAACTCCCCTCCTTCACCCTCCCCTCCTTCACCCTCCCCTCCTTCACTCTCCCCTCCCTCACCCTCCCCTCCCTCACTCTCCCCTCCTTCACTCTCCCCCCCTCACCCTCCCCTCCTTCCTTCTCTTACAGTGACAGGAACTCCAGGTCCCACTTACCGATAGACACTTCCTTCCCCTCCCTCACTCTCCCCTCCCTCAATCCTCCCCTCCCTCACTCTCCCCTCTCTTACTGTGACAGGAACTCCAGGTCCCACTTACCGATAGACGCTTCCTTCCCCTCCCTCACCCTCCCCTCCCTCACTCTCCCCTCCCTCAGGTCCCACTTACCGATAAACTCTTCCTTCCCCTCCCTCACCCTCCCCTCCCTCACTCTCCCCTCCCTCATTCTCCCGTCCTTCACCCTCCCCTCCCTCACTCTCCCCTCCTTCACCCTCCCCTCCCTCAAACTCCACTCCCTCACCCTCCCCTCCCTCACCCTCCCCTCCCTCACTCTCCCCTCTCTTACTGTGACAGGAACTCCAGGTCCCACTTACCGATAGACACTTCCTTCCCCTCCCTCACTCTCCCCTCCCTCACTCTCCCCTCTCTGACAGTGAAAGGAACTCCAGGTCCCACTTACCGATAGACACTTACTTCCCCTCCCTCACCCTTCTCTCCCTCACTCTCCCCTCTCTTACCCTCCTCTCCCCTTCCTCACTCTCCCCTCCCTCATCCTCCTTCCTTCTCCCTCACCTACTCCTCCTCACCCTCACTCTACCACCCTCACATCCTCCCCATCATTCTCTCTCACACCCTCAATCAACCTCCCTCACCCTCCCTCCCCATCCCCCACCCTTTCCCTCCCCCGCTTCACATCCCTCACCCCGACTCTCCCTTCCTTCAACCTCCTACTGACGCCACTCACCCTCCCCCAGAGGTTGAGCAGCAGAAACCAGGCGAGCAGCCCCCAGCCTCAAGGTCAGGACAGGGCAATCGTCCACTGCCATCCTGGTGTGGGGAGGATCGTAGGCTTGCTACTGCAACCCCACCCTGGACTCTGTGACCCAGCCTCATAATCCTCGATCCAGACCCACCATTCCTGGACCCTGCTCCCCTCCTCTCTCCCCTTCGAACCTCCACAGAATAACCAGGTCTCCCACCACCCTCTCCTCTAGTCCTCACCGCATCCTGAATCCATGGACCAGTGACTCACCGGAATTCCGTCATTCCCTGCAAATCCGGGCACTCCCATCGGTCCCTGTTTTGTTTTAAAAAAAAAACAATAATTAGCTTCGGTAAGTTAGAGCACCTTCTGTTATCACTGCTCCAGGAAAATCCACTGCCCACCTTCTTCGTGAACAACTGCCCACCGAGGCTGGAGATTCAACGGGGTGGGGGGGAGGGGGGTGTTAGTCACCGGGGTCTAACAGTGTCTAACATGCCCAGTGTCTGAGGCATCCCAGGGCACCCAGCAGGGTGGGAGGAGATGTCCCGAGTTAATGGGCTAAGATCCGTGGACCCGGGGATGGGCAGCGGATGGTCCTGCCTGGGCTGACTGCCTAGTAGTGTTCAGAGGGACAGAGGTGCTTCAATACCATTGGGCACCCTGGGGATAAATGCCACTCTGCCCGCTCAGAAGCCTGATGGCTGTAGGCTAACAACTGTTCTTGAACCTGGTGGATGAGATGTCACAGATAAATGATCAATATTCAAAGTTTTATTTTTGGGCAGCACCCAACCCCTCCCCAGATATTCCATCCCCTGAAGGAACGCACCCCCCCACCTGTGAGAGCACGACCTACGCTTCAGCGTCACTGCGATTTTGCAGCGCCTCCCCTGCACTGGTCAGTTAACAGGAGACCTCCCACTCACCTTGTCTCCGGGTGGTCCTGGCAGCCCTTCCTCACCCCGGTCCCCTTTCGCTCCCTTGTGTCCAGCCTCTCCCTGTTGGCCACGGGGTCCTGGGGGTCCCTGGGGTCCTCTTTGCCCCGGCACTCCTGGTCGGCCCTGGGAAAACACAACAGAGGGATGTTTGATGGTCACATCTTTCGGCTTTGGCAGGAGTGGGGCTGAGCCAGGCCAACAATATAGACTCACTGATGATACAGTCTCGTTCCCAACAGGTCCACGCCAGGGGCAGTCTCACTCACAAGACAGCTTCGCTCCCAGGGACAATCTCACTCTCAGTACAGCCTCACTCCCAAAGACAATCTCATTCCCAGGGACAATCTCAATACAGCCTCACTCTGTATGCAGTCTCATTCCCAGGGACAATCTCACTCCCAATACAGCTTCACTCCCAGGGACAATCTCAATACAGCCTCGCTTCAGTTACAGTCCCACTGACGGTACAATCTCACTCTCAATACAGCCTCGTTCCAGATATAGTGTTACTCACTCTCAGTGCAGCCTCACTCCGGATACAGTCTCACTTACTTCAAACGCTGTCTTACTCTGGATACAGTCTCACTCCCAGCAGAGCTACTCCAGATACACGGAAACAGCAGAAACTGCTGAATCCGGGGCAATACACAAAGTGCTGGATGAACTCGGGGAGTCAGGCAGCTACTTGTGGAGGGAAATGGACAGTCGACATATTGGGGCGGGGCCTGGCATCAGTCTCAGCCCAGATACTGTCTCATTCCTGACAGGGAGAGGGAGGGGGAATGGAGGGAGGGATGGGGTGAGGGAGGGAGAGTAAGGAGGGAAATAGCAAGAGAGGGGGTAGGGGAGGGAGGGGGAGAGAGTCTGAGGAGATCTCCAGCATGGTGGAGATGTGTGTGTGCAGCAGAGGTTAATCTGTGTTTACTATGGAGAAGGTTATGGGGGTTAAAGAAATAATGGGAATAGTTAGTGAGACCCAGGAATGTATCTACATTACAATAGGATTGTGTGCAGCATTAAAGCACATTCAGGTGGATAAATCCCTGGGACTGTGTGGGAAGCTGGGAGAGGAATTGCTGGGCCCTGGCAGAGGTTCATTAACCATGGGGAAGGTATGTAAAGACTGGAGGGTTCGGCCTTTATCTAAGTAGAGTTGTGAGGACAGGGCAGACACTACAGGCCAGTGAGACTAACTTCAGTGGTGGGGAGATTACTAGGACGGGATTATGAGAAACAGAAGAATGAGGAGGGATCTCATTAAAACCTATCAAATATTGAAAGGCCAGGATAGAGTGGACATGGAGAAGTTGTTTCTTATTGTGCAGAAATCTAGGACCAGAGAGCACAGCCTCCGAATACAAGGATGCCCCTTTATAACAGGGATGAGGAGGTATTTCTTTAGCCAGAGACCGATGAATCTGTGGAATTCATCGCCACATATGAAAGTGGAGGCCAAGTCATTGGGTATATTTATTAAAGTGGAGGTTGATAGGTTCTTGATTAGTAAGGACGTCAAAGGTTACAGGGAGAAGGCAGGAGAATGGGGTTGAGAGGGATAATAAATCAGCCATCATGGGGACAGTGGAGCAGACTCCAATATTCTCATTCCACTCCTATGTCTGATGGTCCAAACAATACCTATCTGCATTTGGAAAGGAGAAAGGATGGATTGGGGAAAGATAGCATGGCTTTATGCGGTGGAAATCATGTCTCATGAACTTGATCACGGTTTTTGAAGCAGTGACCAGAAAAACTGATCGATGAGGAAAGGGCAGCAAACATCATGGACTTTCACAAGGTCTTTGACAAGGTCCCGCGTGGCAGGCTAGTAGTCTGGGAGGTTAGCGTATGGAAACCAGGTACAGAACTGGCTTGTTGAAAGGTATCAGAGGGTGTTAGAGAGACTGCATTTGGAGTATTGTGTTCTGTTCTGGTCGGTCAGGGGGATGTCATTAAACTGGAGAGGGTGCAAAACAATAATATGACCAGGACTGGAGGGGTTGGAGAAGTTGGGACTGCGTTAACGTAGACTGCTTTTCCTCGAGTGAAGGAGGCTGAGGAGTGACTTTATAAAGGGGCGTAGGCAAGGTGAGTGATCACAGTCTTTTTCCCAGAATAGGCACGACTAAAATTAGAGAGCAAAGGTTAAAAGATGGATTTAAAAGTGAGCTGAGGGGCTAGTTTTTCACACAGAAGTTGGTAGTGATGTGGAATGAGCTGCCAGAAGAAGTGGAGAATCAGTATCAGGTTTATTTGTGCATTATTATTGAGGTTTAATAGACATTTTGACACTTACGTGGATAGGAATGGCTTAGAAGTGTAAGAGCCAAATCTATCCTGTTTTGTTGGCGTTGTGTGGCTCTGACAGTGGAATTGAGGGAGGGTGCAGTTACTGGAAATTCCTCTAGGTGGCAGGTTGAGGCCATGAATGAACGTGGGACAACAGGCTCACTGCTCCGTCTGCCAGAGGGATGCGGTCAAGGCAGAGCCCCACTCTTCCACTGTGATGTTCGGGGCCGTGCACTAGCTCCAGTGGGGTGATCCTGGGGAGCGCCCACACTTCGGAAACCACAGCTTCAGAGATTGTCGCAGGACTGAGGGCGCCCTGCACTGCGGGAGGGGCTGTAACCCCGACAGTCCAATGCTCCCTCAGTAAGATCCCTCTCCACTGTGTGACCGTCCCTCCGTACTAACCCTCATATAGAGTGGTCCTCCATCAGTACCGTCCCTCCCACAGCGAGACCGCTCCCTCAGCAGTGTGTTGAGGCTCCATGTGCTCTGGGCTGTCAACTCTCCAACAAGCCCTGGGATCTCCATCCGCCGCCTGCTGTTCCCATGGAATTGCCAGCAGGGAGCAGAGGCTCCGGCCGCCTGTGCCTTACCGTGGTGCTGAGGAGGAGGGGAGAACGTACTCTGGTGTAACTTCCCACCAACCAGAACATCTGCGGTGTTCAGCTGCAAACATCTGTGAGCTATTAAAAGCTCAGCAGCTGTACACGGTAATTTCAGCAAAGTACCCTTGCATTCCTAGAGAATGCCTGGAATCCTTCTTGTTCTAGAGCCGTTCACTGTTCCCCCGAACCAGCCAATTCCAGGGGTTAGGGCTAACTCTAACCCTAATCATTCCATTCTGCACTCTAGTGTCCCTTTCTCTCTCCCCCTTCTCTTCTCCCCTCCCCCTTTTCTTTCCGCACCCCCCCCCCACAACCTTCCTCTTTACCTTGTCTGCCTCTCCCTCTCCTCCCTAGGAAAAAAGTCCTGCTGAATCCTTTGCCAATTTTCCTCACTGCCCACAATTCCTCCAATTTTCATGTCATCTGCAAACTTGCTAAAGCGCCCACCTGCATTCATTTACATCCAAGTCATTTACAGACATCACAGACAATCGAGGTCCCAGCTCTGATCACTGAGCAACACTTTCAGCCAGGATATCACCCCTCCACCACTACCCTCTGTCTCCCACGGCCAAGCCAATTCACCAATTCATCAATCCACCTCGGTTCCATGCATCCCATGAGCCTTTCGGATCAGACTTTGTCAACTGCTTTACTCATCTATCATCTTCACCACCTCCTCAAAAAACTGATCCAGCTTTGTACGACGAGGCCTCCCCTGCACAAACCCATGTTGACTTTACTTTACAAGTCTAAACGTTTCTGGATGAGAGTAGATCCTAATGCTAAGAACCTTCTTTAATAATTTCCCTACTACTGATGAAAGGCTCACTGCCCTGTAATCCCCCGGTTTGTCTCTATTACCCTCCTGAAAAAGAGAACAAGCTGGCTGTTCTTCAGTCCTCTGGGAACTCACTTGTGGCTAAAGAGACCGTGAAGATCTTTCCAAAAGATCCCAGTCATCTGAGATAGATCGCATCAGCCCTGGAGACTTATCCACCTTAATATTCTTCAAAAGACACAACACACCTCCAGGTTGGTGTCAACATGGCTTCAGATATTGCCTTCACACTCCCTGGTATCCCTCCTCTCCTTGTACTTCTTCCTGGTGAATGGTGATGCAAAGTACTCACTTCCTCTGGCTCCAGAAGTGAACTGGTCCTAC
Source organism: Mobula hypostoma (assembly GCF_963921235.1). NCBI lineage: Eukaryota > Metazoa > Chordata > Chondrichthyes > Myliobatiformes > Myliobatidae > Mobula > Mobula hypostoma. Next base: position 33,871,967 of record NC_086101.1, read on the forward strand.
TTGCCCAGTCCTACCCTCTTCCTCGTAATGCTCTTCTTTTAAATAGATACATAAAAGTCCTTAAGATTCCCCATATTCCAGACCGTTCGAGCTGACCGGAAGTGCACTGACAGCGGTAGGTGTAAAGGAGTTAGGGGCTTGTTCTGGTTAACAACGGATGATGCAATCCTGGTCATATTACAATCGAGGAATGTGTTTGTAGCCCAGCTATTGAACTTTTTGCTGTTGGACTCCGGCCATATTCCACCGAGATACAACACTGGGCGTCATGGGAGGTTGTTCCTGCCTGTGGCCATCGAACTTTGTAGCTCCTCCCGTGGAGGGTCAGACACCCTGAGCCAATAGGCTGGTCCTGGACTTATTTCCATCTGGCATAGTTTGCATATTGTTGTTTGATTGTTTGTGGTTTTTGTATTTCTATATTTATGCTCTATTCTTGGTTGGTGCAGCTGTAACGAAACTCAATTTCCCTTGGGATCAATAAAGTATGTCTATGTCTACTCTCAAGGACATTTCCTGGCCCCCTTTTGTCCTCCTGATTCCATAAGACTACAAGAAATAGAAGAAGAACTGGGCCATTTGGACCAGTGAGTCTGCTCCACCATTTGATAATGGCTGATTTATTATCCCTCTTAATCCCATTTTCCTGCCTTCTCCACATAACCTTTGATGCCTTCACTAATCAAGAACCTATCAGCCTCAGTTTTAAATATACGCAAAGACTTGAAGTCCACAGCCATTTGCGGCAATGAATTCCACACAGTCACCACCCTCTGGCTAAAAAAATTCCTCCTCGTCTCTACTCTAAAGGGACATCCATCTGCTGAGGCTGTGCCCTCTGGTCCTAGACACCCCCACCATAGGAAACATCCTCTTCTATAGTGGCTCCTTCCCTAGTTAGATTACCTGCAGAAATCTGTCAAGAAACTCTTCTGGATGCACCCAACAAATCCTGCCCCATTTAATCCTCAGGCACTGTGGGAGTACCCAGCAATAATGGACAAGTTAAAGTCACCCTGTTGGTTTTACATCTTTCCCAAATCTGCCCACTCCTGCTGCCTTTAGTATAACCCTATCACAGCGATTGTACCTTTCTCATTCCCGAGTTCTGCCTCACTGGACAAGCTCTCTGGGCTGTCCTCTCTAAGTGCCGCAGTGATATCCTCACTAATTAATCGTTTAACTCCCCACACCTCCTTTACATCCCTCTCTATCGCCTCTGAAACATCTGTATCCTGGAACATTGGGCTGCCCTTCTCTCAACCAAGTCTCTGTCATAGCTCCACGTTCTGGCCCAGGCACCAAGTTCATCAGCCTCACCAATCAGGTTCCATGCGTTGAAATAAATTCACTTCACACATCAGTCCCACCCTTCCTGCCCTTCCTATCACCCACCCTCTGCTGTCCCCTTAGTCACTGCTAACCTGGTGCTCTGGTTCCCACCTAACTACCATCCCTTACTAGATTAAACCCTGTCGGGTAGCACCAGTGACCATCCCTGTGAGGATATCACTCCTCCCCACTCAGGTGTAGCGCGTCAGAGAAAGTGCACTAGGCTGGTGTGTGGCAAGGTTGGAGAGGGTTTGAATCCACTGCATTGTAGAACAGGGAGAGGGGGTTTGATTGGAACATGAAAGGGTCTCCACGGTGTGGATGCAGGGGATGGTTCAGCCTCTGTTTAAAATGTCATCCATTTATGGGAGAGATGATGCAAAATCCCTCCTGTCAAAGGGTCTACAAACCTCTGGAACCAATTCTGTCAAAGGGTCTACAAACCTCTGGAACCAATTCTGTCAAAGGGTCTACAAATCTCTGGAAATGATTCTGTCAAAGGGTCTACAAACCTCTGGAAATGATTCTGTCAAATGGTCTACAAATCTCTGGAACCCATTCTCTCTAAGGGTCCAGAAATGTCTAGAAATGATTCTCTCCAAGGGTCTAGAAATCTCTGGAAACGACTCTATCAAAGGGTCTACAAATCTCTGGAACCGATTCTCTCCAAGGGTAGTGAAAGCAGAGATGCTTACTGGAAATTGGAAGATGGATCCTTGACTAAGAGGTGAAAGGTTCCTGTAGATAGGTGGACGTGAGGAGCAAGGGGACCAGGACTGCTTTAAATGACCACAGTCTTGCTCCTAACTGTCTACAACTGCTTTGTTTTGTGTTGGGACACGTCCCCCAGGTCTGTATTCAGTGGGATGCTACAAGAGATGGGAGTTGGAGCAGGCTTTCAGATGAGTTCAGACACCAGGTACCAGGTAGAGAGGTGGGCCACAGCAGACGCGGCTGGAAGAGTCATCACCACCAGGTGACCTGTGGGTGGGGATGGGTGTGGGGAGTGCATGGCAACGTGGGCAGTTATTGAGTTGAGGTAGAGGGTTGTGGTCCAGAGGACAGCCAGCACTCTGTAACTCTCTACCTTGGCCTAATGTCTACCAATCACCACCCAGCTTCTCACTTGCTCTCCACTCCTCCACCCGCCCTCCTTCCCCCTCACCTAGCTTCACCCATCACCTGTCAGCTTGTGCTCCTTCCCCTCCCCTCCCCTCCCCTCCCCTTCTTACTCTGGCTTCTTCCCCCTGAAGGGTCTCAGCCTGAAATGTGGATTATTCCTGCCTGACGTGTTGAGTTCCTCCAGCACCTTGTGCGTGTCTGCCCTGTCACCTTGACCCCACCTCCTGTGTTCTCTCTTATTCTCTCTCTCTCTCTCTCTCTCTCTCTCTCGCTCTCTCTCTCCCTTGCTGATCAGAATGAGACGAAGAGCCACTAATGCTCTGGAAACTAGACCCTAACCCACTGAGAGTGAGATGAGAAGTCCTGATGACCAACACAGCTGGATGCAACAGTTAAGTGACAAAACATCTGTCTTCTGAACATGATCTATATTTAACTTTGCTGCTGAACCTTCTAAACGGCTGGAAGGAAGGAGAGCTCCTTCCACACCCACCCTCACGTCATTCACTCAAGGAGCTGGCACCAGTTTGATGGGCCGGGTGGCCTACTGTGCGGCAATACTCCTGCCTTCCCAAGCACAAGCATTCAACATGCACCCGGAGTTCACATGCTCTCTCTGAATGTGTGGGGCAGGGGTGGGATCAGTCCAGTCACAATACACCAGACTGCACACTGACCCACACAGATACTGCCTGATCCACTGGGTTCCTCCACCAGCTCCACTTACTGGAGTGTGAGTGTGTGTGTGTGGGGGGGGGAGAGGTGTGTTTGTGTGTGTGGAGGGGGCAGAAAGGTGTGTTTGTGTGTATGTGGGTGTGTGTGCGTGGCTGTGTGGGTGTACATATGTATATGTCGGTTTGCACACGTGGACGTGTGTGTGGGTGGGTATGCTTGTGTGTGTGTGTGTAGATGTGCATGCACGTGTGCACATGTGTGTATGCATGTGCTTGTGTGTGCGCATGTGTGTAGGTGTGTCTGGGTGTGCATGCATGTATATGGGTGTGTATGTAAGTGTGTGTGTTTTGGTGTACTTGTGTGTCTGGGGGTTCAGTGGGTATACTGTGTGAGTGAGTGTTTGTAAGTGTGTATATCGGTGTACTTGTGTGTGTATGAGTGTGTGTGTGTGTGTGTGTGTGGGGGGGGGCTCAGTGTATGTGCATGAGTGTGTGCAAGTGTGTGTGGCTCAGTGGGTGTACGTGTGTGTGTGTGTGTGAGTGTGTGTGAGTAGGTGTACTTCTTTGTGTGTGTGTGTGTGTGTGAGTGTGCACACACGTGTGGATGTGTATGATGTAAATGTACGTGTGCATACATGTAAGCATGCTGCTGCTGTATCCTGACCCGGAACGTCAACCGTTTACTCCTCTCCCTAGATGCTGCCCGACCCGCTGAGTTCCTGCAGTGTTTTGTGTGTGTTGCTGTTGCCGGGTTGTCAGGCTGAGTACACAGACTTGGGCCTTTTTTGGGAGTTAGGAGTTAAACTCACGTTTCCTGCTTGGTACCTATCCTCACCCACGTCATTCCCCAGCATTTCCTCTGGAATTTCTTTCACAAAAGTCCATCCGTTAACGACAAACCCAGTTGTCTGGGAGTTTTCCATCAATGTTGATCTTATGCACTCTTGCATTCTTCTTCCATCTTTAACTCATATGCAAACTCGTACCCTTTAGCTGAGAACCCTTGCTGGTCTGTGTCAGAGGCTCCACCCGCCCACGCTCGGAGGAAGTCTCCAATTCCATGTCCCCAGACACAGACTTGGGACACTCGTTTGGCTGAGGCGCAGTATAGTGGACGGGGGCTGAAATCACAATGTCCCAGCATTTATCCCTGGCAACACCACTGCACTTCCACTCCCAGATTCCCTGTGTCTGCCCAACTCACTCCACAGGGATGTGAAAAGGTAAACGAAAGCTCAGGTCTGGAAATAGGCTGAGCCATAGAAACTCAACACAAATCCCCAAAGAACCAAATTCACACACAAAAACCCAAGTCTTGCTCAGCCCTCAGAGCTGCAGGGGAGTTGATTCAAAAGGGCGCAATCTGATAACTGCTCATTATCGACACCGGGAGCCGAGCCACGGCATTGCCATTCGCTATGTGTGTGAGTGTGAATGTGTGAGTTTTTGTGTATGTGTGAGTGTGTGAGTTAGAGTGTGTGTGTGTGAGTGAGGATGAGTTAGAGTGTGTGTGTGAGTGAGGATGAGTGTGTGTGTATATGTGTGTGAGTATGTAAGTGAGTGTGAGAGTGTGTGTGTTAGTGAGTGTGTATGTGTGTGTGAATGTGTATGTGTGAGTGAGTGTGTATGAGTGTGTGTGAGTATGTATGAATGATGATGAGTGTGTGTGTGTATATGTGTGTGAGTGTGAGTGAGCATGTATGTGTGCGAGTATGTGTGTGAGGATGAGTGTGTGTGTATGTGTGTGAGTGAGTGAATGTGAGTGTGTGAGCGTGAGTGAGAGTAAGAGTGTGTGTGTGTGTGTGTGTGTGTGTGTGTGTGTGTGTGTGTGTGCGTGTGTGCACGCGCATAAGCAATATGGGTGTTCAAAGTTCAAAGTAAATATAACGTATTTTATACCAAACACTGCCTTGAGATTCGTGTTCTTGTGGACATTCAGAGTAGAACAAAGAAATACAATAGGATGAATGTGAAACTACACACAAAGACTAGCAGGCAACCAATGTGCAAACAAAGACAAACTGCAAATCCAAAACCAGCAAATAATAGAAACATAAATAATACTGAGAACTTGAGTCGTAAAGTTGAAAGTGAGTCCATAAGTTGTGTGTACAGTGTTTGTGTGTGTGGATATGTGCGCGCACGGTGTGCCTGTGTAGATGTGCGTGTGCGTGCTGTGATCTGCTAACACATGCCCAACCAACCTATGTGTGTTAATGTCCATACAAGAGCACCTCGTCTTCAATCACTTGGAAAGCACGGAAACAGTTCCTTTGGCCTGACCCATCCACGCTAACCCAGTTGCCTACCTGAATTAGTCCCATTTGCCAGTGTTCAGCTGATACCCTTGAAACCTTTCCTATCCATGTACCTGTCCAACTGTGCTTTAAACATTACAATCATAGCACTCTCTGTCACCTCCTCTGACAGCTCATTCCACACAGACACCATCCCCTATGTGAAAAAACTTTCCATCAATCCTAATTAAATCTTCCCCATCCCCCACCTTAAATCCATGCCCTCTAGATTTAGACTCCCCTACCCTGGGGAAAGACTGTGACAATCCATTGTATTTGAAACCTCATAATTTTATAAACCTTTAATAAGATCACTCATTAGTCTGAATGCTCCAGGGGAAGTCCAGCCTACCTGGTCTATCCTTGTAACTAAAGCACTTTAGTTCCAGTCACAGCCCTGTGAGTTTTTTCCCATCCTCTCCAGCTTAATGACATCCTTCCTACAGTTGGGAGGCCAGAAATGCTCACAATACTCCATGCAGTTCTCAAATGACTTGTACAGCTGCAAAATACTGTCCAAACTCCTGTACTCTGTGCCTGAACTAATGTAGGTGTCCTGTCTAACTGTCTCATTTTTAGGGAACCATCTATCAGTAACCATTGCTCCCCTGATTATAGTCCCCACACACTCCCAGATTACAGCCCCACTTATTCTCCTGATTACAGTCCCCACACACTCTCCTGATTACAGTCCCCACACACTCTCCCGATAACAGCCCCAACACACCCTCCCAGATTACAATACTCACACATTCCTCAAGTACAGTCCCCACACAGTCCCAGATTACAGTTCCCATGCACTCTTCTGATTACAATCCTCCTGGTTTTCCAAGATTACAGCCCCCGCACACCCTCCCAATTACAGTCCCCACACACTCCCAGATTACAATACTCACACATTCCTCAAGTGCAGTCCCCACACAGTCCCAGATTACAATACTCACACAATCCTCAAGTACAGTCCCCACACAGTCCCAGATTACAGTCCCCACACACTCTCCCGATTACAGCCCCCACACACTCCCAGATTACAATATTCACACATTCCACAAATACAGTCCACACACAGTCCCAGATTACAGTCCCCATGCACTCTCCCAATTACAGCCTCCACACACTCCCAGATTACAATACTCACACGTTCCTCAAATACAGTCCCCACACAGTCCCAGATTACAATACTCACACATTCCTCAAATAGAGTCCCCACATAGCCCCAGATTACAGTCCCCACACACTCTCCTGATTACAGCCCCAACACACACTCCCGATTACAGCCCCAACACAGTTTCCCGATTACAGCCCAAACACACTCTCCCAATTACAGTCCCCACACACTCCCAGATTACAATACTCACACATTCCTCAAATACAGTCCCCACACAGTCCCAGATTACAGTCCCCACACACTCTCCTGATTACAGCCCCCACACACTCCCAGATTACAATACTCACACGTTCCTCAAATACAGTCCCCACACAGTCCCAGATTACAATACTCACACATTCCTCAAATAGAGTCCCCACATAGCCCCAGATTACAGTCCCCACACACTCTCCCGATTACAGCCCCAACACACACTCCCGATTACAGCCCCAACACAGTTTCCCGATTACAGCCCAAACACACTCTCCCAATTACAGTCCCCACACAGTCCCAGATTACAGCCCCCACACACTGTCCTGATTACAGCTCCCACACACTCTCCTGGTTACAGCCCCCAAATACTCTCCTGATTACAGGCCCACATAGTCCCAGATTACAGCCCTCACACACTCCCAGATTACAATACTCACACATTCTTTGATTACAGCCCCAACACAGTCCCGGATTACAGCCCCCACAAACTCCCAGACTACAATACTCACACATTCCTCAAATACATCCCCCCCACACTCCCAGATAACAATACTCACACATTCCTCAAATACAGTCCCCACATAGTCCCAGATTACAGCCCCAACACACTTTCCCGATTACAGCCCCCACACACTCTCCCAGTTACAGTCCCCACACACTCCCAGATTACAATACTCACACATTCCTCAAGTACATTCCCCACACACTCTCCGGATTGCAGCCCCAACACACTCCACCGATTACAGTCCCCACACACTCTCCCGATTACAGCCCCAACACACTCTCCCAATTATAGCCCCAACACACTCTCCTGATTACAATCCCCACACACTCCCAGATTACAATACTCACACATTCCTCAAATACATTCCCCACATAGTCCCAGATTACAGTCCCCACACACTCTCCTGATTACAGCCCCCACACACTCCCAGATTACAATACTCACACATTTCTCAATTACAGTCCCCACACAGTCCCAGATTACAATACTCACACATTCCTCAAATACAGTCCCCACATAGCCCCAGATTACAGTCCCCACACACTCTCCCGATTACAGCCCCAACACACACTCCCGATTACAGCCCCAACACAGTTTCCCGATTACAGCCCAAACACACTGTCCCAATTACAGCTCCCACACACCTTCCTGATTACAGTCCCCACACACTCCCAGATAACAATACTCACACATTCCTCAAATACAGTCCCCACATAGTCCCAGATTACAGCCCCAACACACTTTTCCGATTACAGCCCCCACACACTCTCCCAGTTACAGTCCCCACACACTCCCAGATTACAATACTCACACTTTCCTCAGATACATCCCCCCCACACTCCCAGATTACAATACTCACACATTCCTCAAGTACATTCCCCACACACTCTCCGGATTACAGCCCCAACACACTCCACCGATTACAGTCCCCACACACTCTCCTGATTACAGTTCCCACACACTTTCCCGATTACAGCCCCAACACACTCTCCCAATTATAGCCCCAACACACTCCCCCAATTACAGCCTCAACACACTCTCCTGATTACAGCCCCAACACACTCTACCGATTACAGCCCCAACACACTCTCCTGATTACAGTCCCCACACACTCCCAGATTACAATACTCACACATTCCTCAAATACAGTCCCCACATAGTCCCAGATTACAGTCCCCACACATTCTCCTGATTACAGCCCCCACACACTCCCAGATTACAATACTCACACATTCCTCAAATACAGTCCCCACACAGTCCCAGATTACAATACTCACACATTCCTCAAATACAGTCCCCACATAGCCTCAGATTACAGTCCCCATACACTCTCCCGATTAAAGCCCCAACACACACTCCTGATTACAGCCCCAACACAGTTTCCCGATTACAGCCCAAACACACTCTCCCGATTACAGCCCAAACACACTCTCCCAATTACAGCCCCCATACACCCTCCTCATTACAGTCCCCACACACTCCCAGATTACAATACTCACACATTTCTCAAATACAGTCCCCACACAGTCCCAGATTACAGCCCCCACACACTCTCCCGATTACAGCCCCCACACACTGTCCTGATTACAGCTCCCACACACTCTCCTGATTACAGCCCCCAAACACTCTCCCGATTACAGCCCCACATACTCCCAGATTACAGCCCTCACACACTCCCAGATTACAATACTCACACATTCTTCAAGTACAGCCCCAACACAGTCCCGGATTACAGCCCCCACACACTCCCAGACTACAATACTCACACATTCCTCAAATACATCCCCCCACACTCCCAGATTACAATACTCACACATTCCTCAAATACAGTCCCCACGTAGTCCCAGATTACAGTTCCCACACACTCTCCCGATTACAGCCCCAACACACTTGCTCGATTACAGCCCCCACACACCCTCCCGGTTACAGTCCCCCCACACTCCCAGATTACAATACTCACACATTCCTCAAGTACAGTCCCCACACAGTTCCTGATTACAGTCCCCATGCACTCTCCCGATTACAGCCCCCACACACTACCAGATTACAGCCCTCACACACTCCCAGATTACAATACTCACACATTCTTCGATTACAGCCCCCACACACTGTCCTGATTACAGCCCCCACACACTCTTCCGATTACAGCCCCACACACTCCCAGATTACAGCCCTCACACACTCCCAGATTACAATACTCACACATTCTTCGATTACAGCCCCCACACACTCACTGATTACAGCCCCCACACACTCCCAGATTACAATACTCACATATTCCTCAAATACAGTCCCCATATAGTCCCAGATTACAGTTCCCACACAGTCTCCCGATTACAGTCCCCACACACTCTCCCAATTACAGCCCCAACACAGTCTCCCGATTACAGCCCCAACACACTTGCTCGATTACAGCCCCCACACACCCTCCCGGTTACAGTCCCCACACACTCCCAGATTACAATACTCACACATTCCTCAGATACATCCCCCCACACTCCCAGATTACAATACTCACACATTCCTCAAGTACAGTCCCCACACAGTCCCTGATTACAGTCCCCATGCACTCTCCCGATTACATTCCCCACACACTCTCCTGATTACAGCCCCCACACACTCTCCCAATTACAGCCCCCACACACTACCAGATTACAATACTCACACATTCTTCGATTACAGCCCCCACACATTCACAGATTACATAACTCATATAATCCTCAAGTACAGTCCCCACACAGTCCCAGTTTACAGTCCCCATGCACGCTCCCGATTACATTCACCACACGCTGTCCCGATTACAGTCCCCACACTCTCCCGATTACAGCCCCCACACACTCCCAGGTTACAATACTCACACATTCAACAAATACAGTCCCCACACAGTCCCAGATTACAGTCCCCATGCACTCTCCCAATTACAGTACCCCACATACTCCCAGATTACAGCTCCACACATTCTCCCATTTACAGCCCCCACACTCTCTCCCGATTACAGCCCCCACACACTCTCCCAATTACAGCCCTCACACACTCCCAGATTACAGCCCCCCAACACTCCCAGATTACAATACTCACACATTCCTCAAGTACAGTCCCCACACAGTCCCAGATTACAGTCCCCATGCACTCTCCCGATTACATTCCCCACACACTCTCCTGATTACAGCCCCCACACACTCTCCCAATTACAGCCCCCACACACTACCAGATTACAATACTCACACATTCTTCGATTACAGCCCCCACACATTCACAGATTACATAACTCATATAATCCTCAAGTACAGTCCCCACACAGTCCCAGTTTACAGTCCCCATGCACGCTCCCGATTACATTCACCACACGCTGTCCCGATTACAGTCCCCACACTCTCCCGATTACAGCCCCCACACACTCCCAGGTTACAATACTCACACATTCAACAAATACAGTCCCCACACAGTCCCAGATTACAGTCCCCATGCACTCTCCCAATTACAGTACCCCACATACTCCCAGATTACAGCTCCACACATTCTCCCATTTACAGCCCCCACACTCTCTCCCGATTACAGCCCCCACACACTCTCCCAATTACAGCCCTCACACACTCCCAGATTACAGCCCCCCAACACTCCCAGATTACAATACTCACACATTCCTCAAGTACAGTCCCCACACAGTCCCAGATTACAGTCCCCACACACTCTCCCGATTACAACCCCCACACACTCTCCCGATTACAATACTCACACATTCCTCAAGTACAGTCCCCCCACAGTCCCCACACACTTTCCCAATTACAGTTCCTCACACACTCCCAGTTTACAGTCCTCACACATTCTCCCAATTACAGTCCCCACACACTCCCAGATTACAACCCCCACCCACTCTCCTGATTACAATACTCACACATTCCTCAAATAGAGTCCCCACACAGTCCCAGATTACATTTTCCATGCACTCTCCCAATTACAGTCCCCCACACACCCCCAGATTACAGCCACCACACACTCTTCCTGATTATAGACCCACATTCTCTCTGATTACAGTCCCCAGATACTCCCCGGATTATAGTCCCACACATTCCCCAATTATGGATCCCATACACTCCCTGATTACAGACCCTACACATACACACCTCAACCAACTGATACAGTCTGTTTTGCTTGGACTCGCTCATTGAATTTATACTTCAATCCTGGTCACATAACTAGACAGATGGTTCCCAAAGCAGTAGCCAGAATTTCATACTGAGATGTTTTGAAGTTCTTTAAACCATGTCTGAGGAATCCTTGAAATTGTGCTAATATTCCATTATATAAATCTGAAAATATTATGGTGTGGGTGTATAAACCTCAGAGCCATCAGTGATTAGATCTTAGAGAAACACCTCAAAATAAGTTTACTTAATTTCCACTGCGTACATCCTCTCTGGACGTGGGACGTAACAGAATCCAACTGCTCATGAGGAAAAGGCTGTCCTGGTCAAACAGCATGCACTGCCACAGATCTCTACGAAACCCACTCTGAGTGATAATCCCTGTAACCTCTCTCCATCTGTTAGTAATCCTCTCCCCTCCCTCTCTGTCAGTAATCCCCCTCCCCTCCCTCCCTGTCAGCAATCCCTCTATCCCCCTCTGTCAGCAACCCCTCTACCCCCCTCTGTCAGTAATCCCCTCCCCTCCCTCTCTGTCAGTAATCCCCCTCCCCTCCCCTCCCTCCCTGTCAGCAATCCCTCTACCCCCCTCTGTCAGTAATCCCCTCCCCTCCATCTCTGTCAGTAATCCCCCCACCTCTCTCTGTCAGTAATCTCACTCTCCTCTCTCTCAGTAATTCCCCTCACCCCTCTCTGTCAGTAATCCTTCTACCCCCTTCTGTCAGTAATCCCCTCCCCTCCCTCTCTGTCAGTAATCCCCCTCCTCTCTCTGTCAGTAATCCCCCTCACCTCTCTGTCAGTAATCCCCTCCCCCTCTCTCTGTCAGTAGTCCCCCTCCCCTCCCCTCCCTCCCTGTCAGCAATCCCTCTACCCCCCCTCTGTCAGTAATCCCCTCCCCTCCCTCTCTGTCAGTAATCCCACTCTCATCTCTCTGTCAGTAATCCGCTAACCTCCCTTCTCCCTGTAATCCCCCTCCCCTCTCTCTTCCTGTCACTAATCCTCCTCCCCTCTCTCTGTCAGTAATCCCCCTCCCCTCTCTCTGTCAGTAATCTCCCTGTTAGTCATCTCCCTCACTTCTCTCACTGTAAATAATACCTCACCCCTCGCTCCCTGTCAGAAATCCCTCTCTCCATCTCCTCACTGTGACCTGACCACCCACTATTTCCAAACCCCTGTTTATCTAACTGGAATGTAGAGAAAGTGGGAGAGTGGTTTTATTCGTAAAGTGGGGAGAGGGGGAAGTGGGAATAATTGGAGTGATGGAGTGGGATTGACAGGGAGATTGGGTTTAATTGTAGAGTGGGTGGGAAGTGGGAATAATTGGAGTGATGGAGTGGGATTGACTGGGAGACTGGGTTTATTTGTGGAGTGGGTGGGAAGTGGGAATAATTGGAGAGATGGAGTGGGATTGACAGGGGAGACTGGGTTTATTTGTAGAGTGGGTGGGAAGTGGGAATAATTGGACTGATGGAGTGGGAGTGATGAAGAGAGGGGGGAGTGAAATGAATCAGAATTATAAGGGTTTAATTAAAGACCTCGATGAGAGAGGAAGTGAGGCCTGGATTGGTCCTGAAAGAAAGGGCCTGGTCTTGGTGCGGGTATGTCCTGGAGTGCGGGGGGTGGGCGTTATGGGGACAGTTCCAGCGAGGGTTCAAATGCCTAGGGCTCCATGCTCCATCCCATTGCATCCTCTCCTTAACACGACTCTTGGAACAGCCTGTGCTGGTCCAGGCTCCGGCTGCACATCTGCCCAGTGGGAAGAATGGGGAGGCCACTCTGTCCCTCTCCTGATGTGACTGCTGCTACAACCCCTTCAAACCCTCCCCATCAGCAACGTAGCCACCTCTGCCTTAAAACGAGTCGTAGTTCCTGCCTCCTCGACCCTCGGAGAGCTGAAAAGACTCACGGTCCTTTGTCAACTATCAAACCTGGCTGTCTTGCATGATTGACCCCTCGTCTTTAAACAGTGATTCCGGTTCTGGAGTTTGCGACAAGTGGGAATGTCCTCTTCACACCCACCCGGTCCAGACCTCTTGGGATCTTCCAGCTTCCCTTGCTTCCCTGAGCTCCAGTGGATACCAGCACAGCCTGTCCCTTCCTTCCTAAGGCTCATCTCAATTGTTCTCCGAATCAAGGAAACCAATCGTTCCCAGGAGACCCGATGTGGTCACACTGATATCTACCTTAAATATAGCAGTGGCCATTAAGCCCAAAGCAGAGCACAACCGTGCCCAGCTGAGCGTTCCCCTGCGACCCAGCGCACGGTGCTGAGGGAGGGGGCCAGGCTGCTGGGGAAGGACAGGGGTCAGGGTTCGGGGGTCAGGGAGGATCAGAAATACAGACAGAGGTGGGGGTTTGAGAGACAGTGCCCTGGAAGTGTTGCACTGTGGGAAGGGCAGTACTGAGTGTTTTGTGGATAATAATAACCGTGTTTTAATCTGAAATTGTAACGTTTCGTGAACCCCTGACTATTGTACAGTATGTTTTTGTGAGTGAATAAACGTTTGTAAGAAACGGGGACAGTACTGAGGGAGTACTGATCGTGCACTTCAGCCCCACGATCGTTATATACGGGCACCCAGTGCGGAAGGGGTGGGGGAGGCGGGAGGGAGGAGGATCTACTGGTGGCCTTGCTCGTGGGCCTGGCCAAGCTGGCCAGTCATGGGTCTAGGCAGCGGATAGTTGGGGTGTCTCCAGGGCCAACTCCCTGCACCTCTTCTGGGGACACACTCATGCCCGACTGTCCTTGGAGAGGGAGCACGTGGTCACGACGGGTACAGTGGGGGATTTCCGGGAGCAGTGAGTCCCCCAGGGAACTGGCTATTTGATAGACTGTAATAATCATAGTTTAATTTGAATTTATTCACTGCCTTGTAAACAATGAATGTTTGTACTTTGTCTATTTTTGTGTAAATAAACTTTTATAATTTCGTAAATAAAAAGAGGTGGGGCAGTACTGAGGGAGGGTCACACTGTGGGGGGGGTGGTACTGAGGGAGGGTCACACTGTGGGGGGGGCAGTACTGAGGGAGGGTCACACTGTGGGGGGGGCAGTACTGAGGGAGGGTCACACTGTGGGGGGGGTGGTACTGAGGGAGGGTCACACTGTGGGAGGGGTAGTACTGAGGGAGGGTCACTCTGTGGGAGGGTGGTACTGAGGGAGGGTCACTGTGTGGGAGGGATGTTACTGGGGGAGGGTCACACTGTGGGAGGGGTGGTACTGAGGGAGGGTCACTCTGTGGGAGGCGACAGCACTGTGGTAAAAGCAAACCTGAACCCACCTGGACTGTGTCAGGTGAAGTTTCAGACGTTGAAAGGCTGGTCTGGGACTCCGGGGTGAGCGTGGTCTCCCTCAGTGAAGTTTGGGTTTGACCATGGCTCTGTTTTCCTCCATTCCCCCAACGCTGGCACTGAGTATCAGCTACCTGTCTACTGTCTGCCATGAAGGAATGGCTGAGAGCTTGTTTGCTAACCCTGACACCTGACAGCTGGCATCTGTGCCCACAACTGCCCAGAGCTGTCCACGGCTGGGGTCCTGGGTGACTGTGCTGAGTGAGGGACACTGGATTCTGTCCCTCAGTGATCATTAGGGATGATGGCGATGACTCCTGCCTTTCCCACAGCTCACAGATGCTTGGCAGAGTGCTGGAGCAGATGCACTGAGACCGAGCCCAGCTCGGCTGCCTTCGGGCTCCCCAGAGCCAGGCAGGATTACAGTCCGTCGCTCCAACCCAAGCATCTGCCATCAGCGTACGGCCGCTGCCCCTCACAGGCCACTCGCTCGGATACAGAGCTGTTTCGTGGCCTTTACAGAAGTCTCGAATCCCAACAATCAACAGGACAGCCCAACCCACCCAGACCTCATCAGAGAGGACCCTGGCTCCCAGGCAGTCAGCAGAGGAGAGTGCCGGTGCTAGAACAGGAAACGTACCTGGAGTTGGAACAGGCTGTTTGGTTGCACTTCTGGGTGACATTGGCGCCACTGTGAACAGGGTCAAAGGTCTTGCACGTCCCGCCCCCTTTCTCCCGTGGCTCAGTCCCCATGACCAACCAAGAGTCCCATCCCTCAGCCCACAAACAGGGGCTGCGGGCTCAGACCACACTCGAGGCCACAAGTCCCACAGAGCGCGACAGTACTGAGGCATCGCTGCTCTGTGGGAGGGGCAGTGAGGGAGAGGTGCACCAGGTGAGGGGTCCGCACTGAGAGAGCACACATAATGAGAGGGCTAGCGTCAAGAAAGAGCCACGTTGTAGGAGGAGATGGGGGAGCGCCACATTGCAGAGGGAATGTAAAGAGGGAATGAGAAAGGGGAACGAGAAGAGTGATGGTACACTCTACCCACTACTATTCACTCTACCCACTGCTGTTCACTCTACCCACTACTGTCCACTCTACCCACTGCTGTTCACTCTACCCACTACTGTCCACTCTACCCACTGCTGTTCACTCTACCCACTACTGTCCACTCTACCCACTACTGTTCACTCTACCCACTACTGTCCACTCTACCCACTGCTGTTCACTCTGCCCACTACTGTTCACTCTACCCACTACTGTCCACTCTACCCACTGCTGTCCACTCTACCCACTGCTGTCCACTCGGCCCACTGCTGTCCACTCTACCCACTACTGTCCACTCGGCCCACTGCTGTCCACTCTGCCCACTGCTGTCCACTCTGCCCACTACTGTCCACTCGGCCCACTACTGTTCACTCTGCCCACTACTGTCCACTCTACCCACTAAATGCCTCCACTTTCACACTCGTGCCATTCTACAAATGAGCGGTAGAGACCATCCCACCAAGCTGCCTCACTGCATGGTGCAGAAACTGGACTGCAGCGGACGGGAAGGCCCTGCAACGGGTCGTCAAAACTGCCCAAGGCATCACCAGCACCTTCAATGATATATATGCAGAAAGGTGCCAGAAAAAGGCTAAAAACATCATGAAGGATCCCACACACCCTACTCCTGGACTGTTTGTCCCACTCTCATCAGGGAGGAGGCTACGTAGCATCCATGCCAGGACCACCAGACTCCCCAGCAGTAAGGCCGATCAACACCTCCACCCACTAACCCACCCCTCTACACCCCCAATCACCACTACTTTATCATTCCCTGCCAGTCACCTTACGTGCCGACACTCCTGTACCTAGTGTCACTCTATGTACATATAATCCATCTATGCTCTGTATATAAGTATTTATACTTATTGTGCTCTTTATTATTGTTGAGTTCTTTATGTGTTTTTACTTTTGCTGCATCGGATCTGGAGTAACAATTATTCTGGTCTTCTTTACACTTGTGTACTGGAAATGTCGTTAAACAATCTTGAACTACAGCCACGGGGATAACCTGGGGAAAGTGGCAGACGGGTGCACTGGCTCCCAGCTTGTGCAGACGCTGATCTGATACAGGGCCTGATCCTCCAGTCCCAAGTAGCCCTGACCTCCAGGTCTCTGCCCTGCTGGGCCGGGAGCAACGGCCTGGTGCTCAGCCTGGATCCCCATACCTGACTCCTGAAGTGCCGGTGACGTGGGGGCGAAGCCCCTCCCTCCTCTAGCAATCGCGTGGAGAGGCCGCTGTTAATGCTGGGCGGCTCAGCTCGGACTGGCGGGGCCTGGCGGTACTAGATCTGTGTGGCCCAGCACGCAGATCCTACTGGAAGTGATAGAGACTGCTGACCACCAACCCCAGACACCCGCCCCCGCAAACTTTGCACAGCTCCTTCCCCTGTTAACTCCGATTCTGCTGGTGTTCTCCCTCCCAGGACATGAAGTGAGGTCCCAATGTACCCAGCGGAAGCCCTCCCACTCCCCCAATCCTCTCAGAGCTCGGTGTGCTGAGGGTCCCCGGTTCCGGAATCAGATCTCCCTGTGTCCAGGGCTGATGTCGAGTCGAGTTAAAGAAGCATCTTACATTCCCATGTGAAACCATGATGGAGGAGCAACAGAGGAGCCTGACGAGGTTTGTGGAAACCGCTGTTGTGTACATTTGTCTGACTGAGGATTCATTAGAAGCTAAACACAGCTGCCGCATTGGGAGTGAGCGGCTTCAAAAAGCAAAAACTTGCATCTCTATAGCACCGATGCCACCCCATACACCCAGCAGCCGGTGAAGCAAAATCACCGTCGTGGGGCATTTTGTACACAGCAAGATCCCATAACAGCAAGTTGGTCACATCACCTCTCCCAATGGGGGGGGGAAATTACTGGTCAGGATGGGGTAGAACCCCCTTCTTCTATTAAATAGCAAATCAGTGGCACAGCGGGTAGTGCTGCCGCCTCCCGGGTCCAGAGAACCGGGTTCGAGCCTGACGCTGTCCATGTGGAGTTTGCACGTTCACCTGTGACCTGATGGGTTTGCCCCGGTATCCTCCCACGTCCAAAAGTGTGTGGGTCAGTAGGTTCACTGGCCCCCAGTGCGTGGGTGAGGGGTAGAATCCGGGAAGAGCTGATGGGAACGTGGGGGGGAGTGAAACGATCAGCGTGGGATTGGGGTAACTGGGTCCTGGTGGCTGGTGCTGACGCCCTGGCTGTACAACTCCCTGACACATCCACTAGTGAGGGTTTAATATACAGTTGAGATACGCCAGTGGCTTCAGTGAGAGCCCCCTCCAAGGAGGACGGAGTATTGAAAATGACTCGCGGCCAAGTGAGCTGCCCGTTGAAGTGAATGAGAATAGAACATAGAATAGTACAGCACAGAACAGGCCCTTCAGCCCACAATGTTGTGCTAACCCTCAAACCCTGCCTCCCATATAACCCCCCACCTTAAATTCCTCCATATACCTGGCCAGTAGTCTCTTAAACTTCACTAGTGTATCTGCCTCCACCACTGACTCAGGCAGTGCATTCCACGCACCAACCACTCTCTGAGTTAAAAACCTTCCTCTAATATCCCCCTTGAACTTCCCACCCCTTACCTTAAAACCATGTCCTCTTGTATTGAGCAGTGGTGCCCTGGGGAAGAGGCGCTGGCTATCCACTCTATCTATTCCTCTTAATATCTTGTATACCTCTATCATGTCTCCTCTCATCCTCCTTCTCTCCAAAGAGTAAAGCCCGAGCTCCCTTAATCTCTGATCATAATGCATACTCTCTAAACCAGGCAGCATCCTGGTAAGTCTCCTCTGTACCCTTTCCAATGCTTCCACATCCTTCCTATAGTGAGGCGACCAGAACTGGACACAATACTCCACGTGTGGCCTAACCAGAGTTTTATAGCGCTGCATCATTACCTCGCGACTCTTAAACTCTATCCCTCGACTTATGAAAACTAACACTCCATAAGCTTTCTTAACTACCCTATCTACCTGTGAGGCAACTTTCAGGGATCTGTGGACATGTATCTCCAGATCCCTCTGCTCCTCCACTCTACCAAGTATCCTGCCATTTACTTTGTACTCTGCCTTGGAGTTTGTCCTTCCAAAGTGTACCACCTCACACTTCTCCGGGTTGAAATCCATCTGCCACTTCTCAGCCCACTTCTGCATCCTATCAATGTCTCTCTGCAATCTTTGACAATCCTCTACACTATCTACAACACCACCAACCTTTGTGTCGTCTGCAAACTTGCCAACCCACCCTTCTACCCCCACATCCAGGTTGTTAATAAAAATCATGAAAAGTAGAGGTCCCAGAACCGATCCTTGTGGGACACCACTAGTCACAACCCTCCAATCTGAATGTACTCTCTCCACCACAACCCTCTGCCTTCTGCAGGCAAGCCAATTCTTGAATCCACCTGGCCAAACTTCCCTGGATCCCATGCCTTCTGACTCTCTGAATAAGCCTACCGTGTGGAACCTTGTCAAATGCCTTACTAAAATCCATGTAGATCACATCCACAGCACTACCCTCATCTATATGCCTGGTCACCTCCTCAAAGAACTCTATCAGGCTTGTTAGACACGATCTGCCCTTCACAAAGCCATGCTGACTGTCCCTGATCAGACCATGATTCTTTAAATGCCCATAGATCCTATCTCTAAGAATCTTTTCCAACAGCTCTCCCACCACAGACGTAAGGCTCACTGGTCTATAATTACCCAGACTATCCCTACTACCTTATTTGAACAAGGGGACAACATTTGCCTCCTTCCAATCCTCCGGTATCACTCCCGTGGACAACGAGGACATAAAGATCCTAGCCAGAGGCTCAGCAATCTCTTCCCTCACCTCATGGAGCAGCCTGGGGAATATTCCGTCAGGTCCCGGGGACTTATCCGTCCTAATGTATTTTAACAACTCCAACACCTTCTCTCCCGTAATATCAACATGCTCCAGAACATCAACCTCACTCATATTGTCCTCACTGTCATCAAATTCCCTCTCATTGGTGAATACCGAAGAGAAGTATTCATTGAGGACCTCGCTCACTTCCACAGCCTCCAGGTACATCTTCCCACCTTTATCTCTAATCAGTCCTACCTTCACTCCTGTCATCCTTTTGTTCTTCACATAATTGAAGAATGCCTTGGGGTTTTCCTTTACCTTACCCACCAAGGCCTTCTCATGCCCCCTTCTTGCTCTTCTCAGCCCCTTCTTAAGCTCCTTTCTTGCTACCCTATATTCCTCAATAGACCCATATGATCCTTGCTTCATAAACCTCACGTATGCTGCCTTCTTCCACCTGACTAGATTTTCCACCTCACTTGTCACCCATGGTTCCTTCACCCTACCATTCTTTATCTTCCTCACCGGGACAAATTTATCCCTAACATCCTGCAAGAGATCTCTAAACATCGACCACATGTCCATAGTACATTTCCCTGCAAAAACATCATCCCAATTCACACCCGGAAGTTCTAGCCTTATAGCCTCATAATTTGCCCTTCCCCAATTAAATATTTTCCTGTCCTCTCTGATTCTATCCTTTTCCATGATAATTATAAAGGCCAGGGAGCGGTGGTCACTGTCCCCCAGATGCTCACCCACTGAGAGATCTGTGACCTGACCCGGTTCATTACCTAGTACTAGATCTAGTATGGCATTCCCCTTGGTCGGCCTGTCCACATACTGTGACAGGAATCCATCCTGGACACACTTAACAAACTCTGCCCCATCTAAACCCTTGGAACTAATCAGGTGCCAATCAATAATAGGGAAGTTAAAGTCACCCATGATAACAACCCTGTTATTTTTGCACCTTTCAAAATCTCCCTCCCAATCTGCTCCTCTGTATCTCTGCTGCTACCAGGGGGCCTATAGAATACTCCCAATAGAGTAACTGCTCCCTTCCTGTTCCTGACTTCTACCCATACTGACTCAAAAGAGGATCCTGCTACATTACCCACCCTTTCTGTAGCTGTAATAGTATCCCTGACCAGTAATGCCACCTCTCCTCCCCTCCCCCACCCCATCCCTTTTAAAACACTGAAATCCAGGAATATTGAGAATCCATTCCTGCCCTGGTGCCAGCCAACTCTCTGTAATGGCCACTACATCATAATTCCATGTATGTATCCAAGCTCTCAGTTCATCACCTTTGTTCCTGATGCTTCTTGCATTGAAGTACACATACTTTAGTCCTTCTACCTTACTGTCTTTACACCGTTTATTCTGCTTCTCTTTCCTCAAAGCCTGTCTATGTTAGATCTGGAGAATGGTCTCCAGCTGGAATTTTAACCTCTCCCCTGTGTAGGTTTGTTACGCTGCTCGGGAATGATCGAAATCAGGGAAGGAGTCCAGCAGCTGTACTGACAAATTCACCACCTCCTACAGTCTGAATGTGATGGCCTGGGTAATGTATTCACAGAGAATCCTCATAACTATCCCCACCCTCTGTGTTCCCATGTTCGCCCGGGAGCCAGTGGAATGCTGTTACAGACAGAAGTGAGCTGCCCTCCCATGCAGACAGTCAGCTGCAAGAACATAGAGGGCCGTGGTTTGGAACCCCAGACACACGGGGCCGGAAATGCCCCGTCAGTGGAGGACTGCTGCTGGCCTCTCTGGAGAGCAGGATTGATGTGGAGAAGTCATCACTACAGCGTCCGTTCTCACGGCCTCTACACAGTCACCACCGAGGGTCAGTTTCAGTCCCCTCTCTCAGCACAAGTCCTAGTTCTGTACAAGATTGATGGCTGGCAGTGTCACCCAGCAGCTCCCTTCCGGATGGCCCAACTTGCCTTAACATTAGCTTTAGATTAAATAAATTGATCAGAGTCCACCCCAACCCCCAGGACACACCACTCAGCACGTTCACAGAGATGAACTTTACATGAACAGAGAAGCTCAGGACACACACACACTCACACACACATACACACTGGTATACACACACTCACACTCAGGTAGACGTGCGTGCACACACACACACACACACTGTTGCAGACCGAGTGACGTGCTCTGTTGCTGCTGTTTTTGTGGGAACACTAACTGAGTTGGACTGCCATTCTCATCCTCTGCACCATGGAAGGACAGATCCAGCACCCACACAAGGCACTGCCACCCGGGCTCGTCCCAGGATGAAGCTCCAGACAGGAGGAGCGCGTTGGGACGTTGGCAGAGGCGGGGGTGGGGGAAGGTGAAGTGTTGCCCATGCACCCTGGATGTCAGCGCCTCCTCCAGCTGCCCTTGGTGTCCGTACGGGAAAGTCATCCCAGTGCGTGATGAGGAACAGGACAGCAGGGAGCCTCTCAGCTTCTCAGGCGTCTGGACTGATCTGGCCACCACAACATTGCTGGAGTGGGAACTTTGCAAAAACTACTGTGCTCCCGAACCCATGCACCTTTTGCTGGAAGAATGCTGGGATAACTCCACAAGTCGGGCAGAATGTGTGGAGGCAAAAGCTGTACGCTGACATTTTGAGTCAGAACTCTGCACTAGGGCTAATTGTTCCTTCACAGATGCTGCTTGACCTGCTGAGAATTCCCAGCAGTTTACTTCTGGTGCGACTGATGTCCAGTGGTTGTATTGCACAGAACAGTTCAGCACGGTACAGTCCCTCGGGCCCAAGATATTGTGCCCAGCTTTTACCTTCTCTAAGATCAGTCTGCATCATGGAGTTATATTTCATAAAACCACGCAATTGTCCACAATTACTCCCAGGAGTGGCAGTTATTCTCACCAGACCCAGCTCCAGAGTCTGCCCACCTACGCAGCACGGAATTCCAACACACACAGTCACCCCAGGGTTCGGGGCTGTTCCACAGACTTGTCCATGTGCTGTCTAGCCCATGGTGAGACGGCAAGTATGCGAACAAGTCTGTCGAACAGACTTGGTGTGAGTGTCCCTGATGCCTTTGTTTACTGTCTGTCAGTTTGAGTTACAGGATGCATTTTTTTTTGATGGCTATACTTTGTTTAATGAATGGATTACTTCAGATTACATTAATAAAAAAAATCAGAGAGTATGAGTTTAGTCTGAGGCATTCCTATACATAACTCAGCCAGATTGCTAGGACCTAGTTAATACACTGATGGGAAGTTCAGGAATTCTCTAATTTTATTTATAAACACATTTGTACATCAAGTTGGCCTCTCATTCCACTTCCAGAACCTTGGGCTCTTTGTAAAAATTACTTGTCACGTATACATTGAAAGCAAATCAAATCAATGAGGATTGTGCTGGGTAGCCCACAAGTGTCACTCCACTGCCAGTGCCAACGTAAGCAAGCCCACAACGCACTAACCCTATGGAATGAGGAAGGAGACTGGAGTTCCCCAAGGAAACCCACAGAGTCATGGGAAGAACATACAAAATCCTTATAGGCAGCAATGGAACATTTATTTCTTAGCTGGCACTATAAGGTTACGTGCTACACTATCATGCCATTCTCAAAATGGCCATAACAGGACTCGAACCTGCAATCTTCTGATGACTGTGCCTCAAACACCAAAGACAGAAGACTTATCCATTAAGCCACTCAGTCTTTTGAACCTTTCACCCTCACCCTGCACTTAAACAATAGATCTGTTCAAAAGTTCCCACCCTGTTCACAGTCATTGTCATAGGAGCATCAAGTCAGAGGAGATGGAGACAGGCTGTTCCCAACCAATGGCTAATCCCATCTCCCAGCACTTGACCCGTAACCCTCTACACCTGGGCAACGGAAGTGCTCGTTTAGACACATTAACTGGTGACATAATGCTCTCAGGCAGTCACCATTCTCTGGGTGAGAAGGGTCTCCAATAACTCTCTTCGCCCTCACACTAAATCTGTGTTCTCTGGCTGTATCGCCTTTGGCCAGGACAAGAGTTTCCTAGTCTTCCCTATCTACGTCCCTCGTAAGTTTATTTACCACAGTCACTCTGGTCCTCCTCCACCCCAGGGACACGGGGACACCCTCTCCAGCCTCTACTCATAACTGAACTGTTCCATCCCAGGCAACGTCCTGGTGAGTCTCCATGGCACCATCCCCAGCACTGTCTCCATCAACTTTCCCATAGTCTGCTGACCAGAACAGCTCGCAGGACTCTAGCTGAGGTCTGAGCAAGGTTTTATAAAGTTGGAGCTCTTGTATTCACTGCCTTTACTGATGAAGATCACTATCCCACATGCTCCCTTAATCACTTTATCTACCTGCATTGCCACGCATAAGGAATTTTGGACTTGCACACCGAGTTCCTCCATTCTCCCCACTGCCCCAATTCGCGGTATATGTCCTAGCCTTAACAGTGCATTTCCCATGGTTTTGCCTCTCCACAACCCAGAGCTGCAAACCCTCCAGACCTCCGTTCCTTCACGGATTTGGTCACAGGCAAATTCAATGCCCTACTCTCTCTGGAACACCACCTTGAAAGCGGCCGGCCGCTTCTCTCCTTCCACGTGCTCCCTCTCCAAGAGTCCATCCATTAGAGAGGGCTTCGTGTTGTGGGGGGGAAGGGAGGGGGTAGATGTGTGAGCCTGGCCAGCATTCACTGTTGTCCCTGGCTTCCCACCCCATCCGCTGACCGTTGTGGTCAATCAGACAGATGTTGAGCAAGGGCCGCAGAAGCTGATTATCCCCAGCATTGACCTGAGAAGTGAGGAGGGGAGAAGACGCTTCCTAACTAGGGCATTCAGCCCATCCATGTTCTTTGCCCCACGTCACTAAGGCACATGCCAACCCAAACTCAGACCATCAAACGCACTCAGAGGACGCCTGAGTGGATTAGCTGAGGGCGATGGCGAGACTGGTGAGAGGGCAGAGCACGGCACTGAGCAGAACGGTGTACTGGGTCAGTGCAAGGGCTCATGCTACACTAAGGGGGTGACCCACACCTTCGTTCCAGTGATCTGTAGACATCTTACAGGTACAGAAAACACACCAGGAACGTACCGGCCACTTAGATCTGCAAACTTCCCGTAACCAGCTTGCCCTCTGACCCTCTCAGATCCCAGGGGAGGTGGAAACCTCTGCAGCCTCATGGGGTGGAGTCAGACTGCCCAAACAAGGAGCCAGACTGCCCAAACCTGGAGCCTCAACTTTCCTCGGCGATTTCCACCAGCAGGGGGCAGACCTGCTCAGTGCAGAGATCGCCTTGCTGCCCGCCTGCTCACACGCACAAACACATTCCTTTCCCGACGCCCGCCTGGTCTCACTCCCAGTTCTGCCCGTGGTTCTTGCCACCTCCACATCAGCAGCTCGCTCTACCTCATTCCCTCCTCCCTATAAAACCACCCCAGCGTCCTCCCTACTTCACTCCCTCCTCCAACCTTCCTCCCAACCTACTTCTTTCAATGCTCCTCCTAACCTACCACCTCCAACCCATCTCCGTCCTCCTACCTCCCAACAAACCACCTCCAGCCTCCTGCACACACCAGCCCTGTCCGGAACCAGACCAGCGCACTGCTATGCCCTGAGCCCAGCTCTCTGTGAAGCGCTGTCTACCGACTACCAGTGAGGTAGGGAATGCAGCCCCCTACTCCCCTCCCGCTGTGTGTGATTGTCACCCAGATTTGGAGGCTGAATGCCGTGGGTGCCCCTGTGCTCTGGGTTTACCAGGGTGGTCTCCGACAGTAGCAGACTGGGAAATACCCCATTCCCAGCAACAGGACACTAGGAGTGGAACAGCTAACTCATTCATTGTAGGGGGGCGCCAGCAGTGAGTTGGGACATTGGCTGGGAATTTGAGAGCTGGGATTTTGTGTATTCTGCCCCTGAAGTCCAGCTGTTCAATTGGCTTCCTCTTGCTGTCCAAGTGGCCCCCAATCCTGAACAGCCACTTCCTCCTCTCACTAATTATTCCTTCCTCCTCTCACCAATTATTCCTTTCTTATGCTCATCATGTGAGGTCATACTCACAGGCAGAATCGTGCGAGGGTGACACACACATACACACACACACACACACACACACACATAGACACGCATACACTATGATACAAACACGCAGGCAGACACACACACACACAGACACACACACACACACAAACACATAGACACGCATACACTATGATACAAACACGCAGGCATACACACACACACACACACACACACACAGAGTGTTCCCTATCAGCCAGCCTGGCTGAAGTGGATGTTGCTACTGGACCTTTTCCAGTGCTCATCCGCCATCACCCTTGCGGCCAGCCCCCTCCCATCACCAGTTAAACCCTGTTATTAGTGAATTCACAAGGACAGTGTTCAGGCACCACAGCTGCGGGCAAGTACTTGTCACCTGGACGTTTTCTTATTGCAAATCACAGTAGTAAAACAGCCATTCGGCCCATTGAGTCTGTGTTGGGATTATGAAAACCTGAAGTTCGCCCCATTCTCCTGTACAGTATTCTCCTGGTCTTTCCCACTGTCCTGTACAGTATTCTCCTGGTCTTTCCCACTATCCTGTACAGTATTCTCCTGGTCTTTCCCACTATCCTGTTCAGTATTCTCCTGGTCTTTCCCACTGTCCTGTACAGTATTCTCCTGGTCTTTCCCACTATCCTGTACAGTATTCTCCTGGTCTTTCCCACTGTCCTGTACAGTATTCTCCTGGTCTTTCCCACTATCCTGTTCAGTATTCTCCTGGTCTTTCCCACTGTCCTGTACAGTATTTCTCCATTCGAAAGCCCCTGTGGGACCCGCTCCCGCCATCCTATCAGGCAGCACGTTCCAGTTCACTGCAATGTTCTGTGTGAAAGCGCTTTTATGTACTGTATTCCTTCTCGTCGGGTCCTCTGGTCACCGGCCGACTGAGCTCTATTGTTGTTTAACTGGCTGCCCTTGACTTAATAGCGCATGAACTCCAGAGAGGAAATAATGCGAATGTCTCCCACACCTGTTCCCACACGGAGCAGGAATGCTTTCATCAATCATTAATTCTGCCCACAGCCTTGGTCTGGGTAAGGGTGCGATGCCCCAGACTGTGGGAGGCCAATTACTGTACCTAACCTCCGTCAGTATGCAACAGGCCCTCAGCAGAGAGCTACAGTAATGAGGGCAGGGGTGCGGAGAGAGGGAACCGGCAGCGATTCAGGTCTCACCACGGCTGCCCGTAAAGGTTTTCGTAAATAAAACGGCAGAGACATTTTCAGTTGAAGGGAGACGGTAACAACTTCCTTTATTACCAACCAAACACAGAACATAAAGCGTGGTTATATTAAAAAAAACCACGTATTTACGTCATCACGACAGACCGGCCTCTTAAAGTGAGCCCCAACTCAAAGTCTCTGCCTGTGATTCCCCTCATTACGTTACCCCGCACTTGGATATGGCATCTGGGAAGGAAACGTGGAAACAGGCCCTTCGGCCCGACTCTTCCATGCCGACTGTAGCAGCACACACAGAACGCTCGAGGAACTCAGCAGGTCTGATGAGGGGTCGACGGGTTATTCATTTCCCTAGATGCTGGCTGACCCGCTGTGTTCCTCCAGCATTCTTTGTGTGTTGCTCCAGATTTCAAGCGTCTGCAGAATCTCTTGTGTGTATGCCACGCCGACTGTGTCGCTCGTCCCATCCGCCTGCATCGCTCGTCCCATCCGCCTGCATTTACCCCAAAGTCCTCTAAACCCTCCTGTCTATGTACTTATCCAGGTAGATTTTAGAGCTTATTCATGTGCCAGCCTCAACCATTATGACACCACTCTCTGCATGAAGGAGCTGCCCCAAATGTCCCTTTAAATCTCTCGCCTCTGACCTTAAACCTGTGCCCTCGTGTTTAGCACCGGCTCTCTGGGAGAATGACTACCCTCTTTCACCCTGAATTTATATGCGCCTCTGAGGCCATCCCTCAGTTACTCCGGAGTGGCGTACCGGTTACTGTAACACTGTTACAACACGGTAGACCCGGGTTCAGAGAACATGTGTGTATGGAGTTTTGTGTGTTTTCCCTGTGGACCGTGTGGGTTTTCACCTGGTGCTCCGGTTTCCTCCCACACTCCAAAGACATACTCCTTTGTAGGTTTACTGCTCACATGGGAGCAATCGAGCGGAGTGGACTCGTTTGGTTGTTACTGTGCTGTATCACTGAATTAAAAAGTTCCGGTTCACACAACGTCTCCCTGTAGCTTCGGTCTCCAAATCCAGGCAGCATCCTGGCATTGAGTATCTCAGTATAAACACTTTAAATACATCGTAAATATCTTGGCTAAAACAGTTTAATAGCATCTCTTCTGCAACTGGGCGACCAGGATGCCTGGAATTAGTCGCACTCAATCATGGGCCCGTGGGCAGCTGCAAAAGTCAGTAAGGATCCCCAGGGAAGGGAATCCGTCACCCTTGCCGGGCCAGACCTACCTGCAGGCTCAGAGCCAACAACAAGTCACTCTCCCCTCCTCTGCTCAAGGACAATTAGCGATGGGCAATAAATTCTGACATGTCCCGTTCAAGGTACAGATAAATAAACAAGGCGATCCACCATCTGGGCCGGATCATGTTTCCCAGGCGCTAAGGTCGCGTTGGCTTTGTGTGTCAGAGAGAGCTACAAAGCCCAAGCCTCTCCCTCCCTCCAATACATGGAGTACTCGGGGTACCACAGTGGGGGCTTTGATCTGCAGCCACCTCCTCCACTCCGTGTCCCCAGGGCACCAGTCACCCTCTCCCAGAAAACAGATCCGTCGTATTTACTCCATTAAAACCCTCCCTCGTTTTGAGCACCTCCGTTAAATCTCCCCTTAATTGTCTCCGCTTTGTATACAAAAAAAAATCTAACAGGAGTAAAACCGAACTTGAACCAGCGCTTGTGCATCTTGCAGGGTTATGGTTGAAGTTAAAGAGCGGGCGGGGCAGGGGGCAATAATCCACAATAACTGTGGTGACCGGAGGGTTCCCCTCCCCACCCTCCTCCGCTTACCACTCATTTTCCTGCGAGAGAGGTCAATGGTCACAGAACAGCCTGGCCGAACAAACAGTTGAAAGTAATTGCAAGAACGAAATCTCCCCCCCCCCCCCATATCACGTTATCGGCAAGGTTCCTCTGGCAGCCAGTGACCTCCAGCGGCTGGGAAGTTTCCTCTGGAGAGCCAGTAACCTCCAGCGGCTGGGAAGTTTCCTCTGGAGAGCCAGTGACCTCCAGCGGCTGGGAAGGACCTTGAGATAAGTTTCCACCCAGTAACGCAACAGGCTCTTTCACAGTTCTCAACGTTTTACAACAGGATGTTCGGGTTTCATTTTAATCCAACATCTGGTTTAAATCAAAAGGCAAAGTAGAAACACTGTTCAGCTCACTGTGGTATTAGGCTGTAGATTCCCACATCCTGTTACGGATGGGAACTGGGCAGAGACCAGCTACTCACTGCTGAAGGATCCTGCCCACCTCTGATACCCAAGGGGCAAGTAGAGGCCCCCACAGAGTGAACGCTATCCGGGGAGCATCTTCCCTTCCCTGGGCTAGGCTGGCATTTCCTCCCCTTCTCCATTTTCTCACTCACTTTCTCACCTCCTCTTTCTCCTCACCTTTAACCTCTCCCTCCAACCTGCTTCTCTCTTCCTGGCTACATACATCCCACAGAGCTCTCCACCACCACCCCTGCTGTTTTCTCTGTTATCTTCTCCTTTTGCTTCCTCTTTTTCCCCTCCCTCTCATTTCCCCCCTCTCTCCCCTTCTCCCTCTCTCTCTCCCCCCTCTCCCTCCTTCTCCCCTCTCTCTGTCCCTCACTTGTTTTCCTTCAGCAGGGAACCACTACACATCTCCCCTTTGTTCTGTGCCTGCTTGTTAATACAGTATCAGCTCTGGTTACTCAGTAACAGCTCCACTAGTTATTCTGTAATATCGAGTTCCCTCTCCGTTAGACCATCAGACCATTAGACATAGGAGCAGGGTTAGGCCATTTGGCCCATCGAGTTGCTCTGCCATTCCAACGTGGCTGATTTATTATTCTTCACAGCCCCATTTTCCTGCCTTCTCCCCATAACCTTTGACACCCTTACTAATCAAGAACCTATCAACCACCACTTTAAATAGAACCAATTATTTGGCCTCCACAGCCATCTATAGCAATGAATTCCACAGGTTCAATGCCATCTTGGCTAAAGAAATTCCTCCTTATCTCTTTGTACTCCGAGGCTAAGCCCTCTGGTCCTAGATTCCCCCACTGCAGGAACATCCTCCCTGCATCCACTCATTCTTCCCCCTCTCACCCTAAGCCCAAGCCCCTTAGTTTTGTACATTCCCTACCCTGGGTTACCACCATTCCCACTCCCCTTACCTGCACCCCTCTTAATACTAAACATTGCTATAATCTTGTCCCTGCTTCCCCTACAGTCCAAGGAATAAAGACCTTACCCCGACAGGATAAATCCACATCACCAGACCCTCTCTTGGGGCAGAACATTCTAGTAGTTTGAGTCCATGGTCTAGAATGGTGAAGACTGCGAGCAGCCGGTAGAGACCCCAGCCCACACCCTCCCAATCCCCACTGCCACCCAGAGGGTCTGGGGCCTCTCTCCCTGCAGTGGGGAATGTGGAAGGGCCTCTACTCCCAGTGCAGACAGCAGTCAGCGGAGTTGTGAGCAAGGGTGGGGAGATGGGACAGCATTCCCCACACCCCTCTGTAATCACCCAAAACATGTAGTGAGAGTGCGGACACCAAGGACCGTCCACTCCTTCCACCCCACCCCAACCCCATTCTCTCCCCGAGAACTAACGTGCCTTTGTTAGAATTCCCCACAGCCTGGCCGCACTAATTCTGTCTCCACCCGTGGGCCCCCCCCCCCCGGTCTCTGAGATTGAGAGTTCTCCGAGTTCCCCCCTCCGAGTAAAGGGGGAATGTCGGGGGTAGGATTGCTTTCTGCAGACAGAAAGTGTTGGGTGTACTGCTGGGGTGGTGGTAGAGACACTTAAGAAACTCCTGGACAGACACATGGATGAAAAGAGCTATGTAGGAGGGAAGTGTTAGACTGAACATGGAGTAGGTTAAAAGGTCAGCACACCATTGTGGGCCGAAGGGCCTGTACTCTGCTCTATAGTTTTATGTTCTCGCTGCTGTAAAGCTCTCAGTAATCTGGAGCAAACTTGGTGCGACCCCCCATCTCCAAGACAGCAGGTGAGAGGGTGAGCCTGCCCCATCGAGGGGACGGCAGTCTCTGCGAAGCTCTCTGAAGGTCCCCACGGACTCAGTGGACTGTGCGACTCCCTAACAGATGCTCGGGCAGTCTGTCACTCAGTAATCCAGCCTCTTGTAGAGCAGCCAAACGGAAGTATCTGAGCAACAGAATTAAACGGTCAATTTGTAATGCGAGTTCAGTCTGGGGTCAGAGCAGTCCTCCAAGGCTGTGAGGTCGGGAGCCCTGGGAGGTCATGAGGGAAGTCCCTCGAGCTGACATGTTCAGTGGTGGGTTGATGGCTGAGTTCCCACGACGCTGCCTGTTGAAAGACTGTGTTCTCAGCCACTGCGCTCACAGCCCAGGAATGCAAAGGGACAATCTCAAGGGCAGATCAACCTCCCAGAGCACAGCCCAGATTCCGGCAGGGTCTCCCGATGGGCCAGGCGCCTATTCCCAAACCTATTCCCTGGAACCTATTCCCGAAATCACCCGCTCTCTACTAGCTACCTGAAGATGCAGGCTTCGGCCTCCAGAGCAAGCTGAGGACGTATTCACTGTGGTCTGCTCCAATGTAAACGACGGGGCTGAGAACCGGAGCCAAACGGGAGGAGCCCCCCCCCCCCACACTCAGTGGAAGGATGTGAAAGCAAAGGCGTCGGGAAGACAGGAGCTGGTACGACCACTCCGTCCGCCACAAAAGGCAGGGTTTCCTGGTGGCCACCCATTTTGAGACCACTCCCCACTCCCATTCTGACACGTGGCCCAAGACCTCCTCTGTTGCTATGATGAGGCCACTCTCAGGGTGGAGGAGCAACACCCTATATTCCGTCTGGGCAGCCTCCAACCTGAAGGTACGAACATCGATTTCTCTAGCTTCTGATAACTTCTCCCCTCTCCCCCTTCTCTCTTTTCCCCATTCTGGCTCCCCTCTAACCCCTTCTCCTCTCCTCCTTCCTTTTCCCCCATGGTCCACTCTTCTCTCCTCCCAGATTCCTGCTTCTTCAGTCCTTCACCTGTCACCTCCCAGCTTCCCACTTCAATCCGGCTTCACCTGTCACTTTCCATCTCATACTCCCTCCCCCTTTTTCCGGCTCCTTCCCCCTTCCTTTCACTTTCCATCTCATGCTCCCTTCCCCTATTCCGGCTCCTTCCCCCTTCCTTTCCAGTCCTGATGAAGGATCTCGGGCCGAGCCATTTCCATGAATGCCGCCCGACCTGCTGAGTCCCTCCAGCGTTTTGTGTGCGTTGCTCAAGACTCGTCCCCCTCCCGCGGGCACTTCTCAAAGCTGTGCAAGTGGTCTGTTTTACTTTTCTCAATGCTCTCTTTCAGCTTAAACCACTTCAAAAAGGGTTGATAGCTATAATTTATAAACGGATATTGAATTTACGAATGATATCTAATGATAAAATTAAATGTGCTTAGGAATTGGAAGTTCAAGAGTCATTTTCAGATAATCAATGGAGTAAAATTCTTCATTTGGTTAATAACTCATCTATTTGCGCCCGTCATTCCTTGATACAGTTCAAGGTAGTGCATCGGGCCCATATGTCAAAGGATAAACTAGCAGGTAGTTTTTCCAACATTAGTCCTGTTTGTGACAGATGTAGTAGTGAGGTGGCCACTTTAACTCATATGTTTTGGTCTTGTATAAAGCTGGACAACTTTTGGAGAGATGTTTTTAAAACTTTATCAAAAGTCTTGGATCTGGACCTACCACCTAATTTACTTACGGCAATCTTTGGGATTACCCCATCAGAAGCAGGAAATATTCCTGTTTCTGCTTAATGTATGATGGCCTTTTCAACTTTATTGGCTAGGAGAGCCATTTTACTGAAGTGGAAGGATTCTAATCCACCTACAGTCTTTTATTGGCTCTCCTCCATTACGTACTGTTCAAGTTTAGAGAAAATAAGAAGTCGGACATTTGACACATCCTTTAAATTTCAGCAAATCTGGCGACCTTTTATTCAATATTTTCATTTGATTTGATTTATTACTCTTCCAATTTTTTTTCGAAGTTTTAGATTTGATCAGAAAGTCTTTCTTTTTTTTTGTTCGTATCCTCAGAATAGACTGCCCAGTCCCTTTTTTTTTTGTTTCTTTTTTTTGTATAGTGTAGTGGGTTTTTTTCTTCATTCAAAATTCAAAGTTTTTTCTTTACTCTTCATGAACTGATAAAAGGAGAATTGCTGTTTTCTTTTGTATTATATATTATATACTGGCTTAACACTATGTATGATTTTGATAATGTCTATTTTGATCTCTGTTTGTATTGTTATTGATATATATATTTGAGATAATTCTCCTCTTGTTTGTATTTATGTTCCTTTTAAATCAATAAAAAGATTAATAAAGAAAGGAAAGTTTTCTCCAGGGTGGAAGGGACAGTCCAGAAATGTGCCACTACATTTACATGTACACAACTCAACGAACTCATATAAACTGGGAAAACAGAGCAAATACCACCCACAGTGAGAGATCCGACCTATAGTGAGGGATCTGTCCCATAGAGAGAGATCTGCTCCACAATGTAGCAATGTACAGTGAGTACGGTGTAGTTTAACTGCCATGCACAACGTTCCTTAAGCTTTGGACAAAGAGAGCAGAGCATTTGTGACTGTGGAGCTATGCAGCGAGGCAGGGGCTGCGTTGTGTACTTACCCTTGCTCCTTTCTCTGGGAAACACTGGCATCCTGCCGAGCAGTCTCTGCCATTACAGGGTCCCAAGTACGATTTGCCACCCTGCAGAAGAAATAAAACAATGTAACTGAAGTGCGGCTGGTCAGATAAACGCCTGTGATCACCGGACCTGTGATTTACATAGCCCCTATCCACTGGCACCCCGAGCGGGTCGATTGGGGGATTTCCGAGCAGCCTTGCTCCTCGGCACGGCCAAGGTGGGCATTCGTGCGTCCAGGCTGACTGCCTGCCCCTCTTCCCAGGGGTACGTGCGTGCCTCGGTGTCCTTGGAGAAGGACTATGCAGTCTCCGTGGGGGAGTCATGTGAACGGTAGTCCACACAAGAGCTCTTTTTTTGGATAATGGTAACCATATCTTAATTTGAAATCATTAATAGTCTTATGGAACCCACTTATTGTGCATGTGTAAACTTTAGACTGCTTGTAAAAATAAAGTTGGCGAAGGCATATTCTGGACGCAGGAGAGTAAAGTGTAAGCTGTCGGAGGGAGAGTGGAGAGAACAGAGAGGCCGAAACTATGGGAGGGCCACACTGTGGGGGGGGGGTAGTACTGAGGGAGAGCCACACTGTGGGAGGGGTGGTACTTAGGGAGGGTCACACTGCGGGCGGGGTGGTACCACGGGAGGGTCACACTGTGGGAGGGTGGTACTGAGGGAGGGTCACACTGTGGGAGGGAAGTACTGAGGGAGGGTCACACTGCGGGAGGGATGGTACTGAGGGAGGGTCACACTGCGGGAGGGATGGTACTGAGGGAGGGTCACACTGCGGGAGGGGTGGTACTGAGGGAGAGTCACACTGCGGGAGGGATGGTACTGAGGGAGGGTCACACTGCGGGAGGGGTGGTACTGAGGGAGTGAAACACTGTGGGAGGGGTGGTACTGAGGGAGGGTCACACTGGGAGGGTCGGTACTGAGGGAGTGAAACACTGTGGGAGGGGTGGTACTGAGGGAGGGTCACACTGTGGGAGGGGTGGTACTGAGGGAGGGTCACTCTGCGGGAGGGGTGTTAATGAGGGAGTGTCACACTGGGAGAGTGTTAATGAGGGAGTGTCACACTGTGGGAGGGGTGTTTATGAGGGATTGTCACACTGTGGGAGGGGTGGTACTGAGGGAGTGTCACACTGCGGGAGGGGTGTTAATGAGGGAGTGTCACACTGTGGGAGGGGCGTTAATGAGGGAGTGTCACACTGTGGGAGGGGTGTTAATGAGGGATTGTCACACTGTGGGAGAGTGTTAATGGGGGAGTGTCACACTGTGGGAGCGGTGATAATGGAGTGTCACACTGTGGGAGGGGTGGTACTGAAGGAGGGGTGTTAATGAGGGAGAGGAACCACCGAGGGATTGTACACAGTGGGAGGGGCAGTACTGAGGGTGAGTGACACTGTAGTTACGATGGAGACAGGTCTCACTGCCTGTAGATGTGTGGAGCCTCAGCAGAATTTGTTCATAACGACGAGTAAATATTTGCAAGGCTATGGAGCAGTTGCAGTGGGTGAAAAAATGTGAGCTGGTCCAGTGGACAGGGATGGCTGGATGGCTTCCCTCTGTACTCTGATGCTTCTATCTCACCGTCGGTGTCTTGGCTGGGAGGTTATGGCACAGCACCAACTGTTGTGGCCTGGGAAACCATAGTGGTGGACCGCAAGAGAACAACCATCAGTTCCATGTGTCTCCACAAAACCCCAGCTGGCTCCCCCCAGGGAAACAAGCATTCCACCTTCCAGCCTCGTGACGTCACCCCCAATCCCACACTCTCCAACTGACTCACAACCCTCCAGGGAACGCTGCTGGCTGCACTCTGTGGCTGAAACGTAAAGAATTTCCAGACCAGCATTTTGTTTAGATGTGGTCTTTGTGAGAGCACTCAGCTTTGAGTGTTTGTCAAGGGCATGCCGTCAGAGCAACATGACGAGAGCCTTTAAAACTAGACATTCCCATCATCAATATCATCTCCATGCAGGCATGCATTTCCTCAAGTGAAGCCTCCACTCGACCAGATTCACTGTGCTTATCTTTCTTATCAGCTTTTTAACTTCTTCCTGGAGCTTGGAGAAATTAGTTTCTTTGTGTAGGGAGATTATTCCCATACCAGGACATGTCGGTCTCTGGTGATTGAGACAGTCTGCGTTACTGGGGAAGGGACGTGTGTGTGTGTGTGTGTGTGTGTGTGTGTGTGTGTGCAGTACATGTCCATTAAAGACGGGACGCCTTTGTTACAGATCACCCATATCCGTGCTCTGTGTGCTGCACAGACTTTCACAGTGTCAGACAACCCACAGTTTTCCTTAAATGGTCACGAGATCACAGGAGCCTGCTTTCTGGGAACCCAGGTGAGAGGTCACAGACAGTATTCCGCTGGGCACAGACCAAGTTTGGGAACAAGAGAAAGAGGAAATGTGGGAAATCTTGGGAATATTTAAGATTTGTCCATGCTGGTGTCTGGGGTTTAGGATATTACATTCCATGCATGCCAAGTGCTTCCAGATTCTTGAAGCACCCTGCAGATATCTGTGGGATATTAACGATGCCTGTGCTAATTAAAGTCTGTGGCATTTCTAACACCTAGCTCTCGATTGCATTTGTGGTAACAGCGTTTTTTTTTAAATTAGCTTCACTTGTCACACGCACAGTCACTCACGTCGTCTGTGCCCAGCGAGGTTTGCGCTGGGGGCAGCCCATATGTGTTGCCATGCTTGCAGTGCCAATGTAGCATGCCCACCTCGCCAACCCCTAACCGTACGCATTTGGAATGTGTGGGGACCCTGCGGACGTCACAGGGAGAACGTACAAACTCCTAACAGACAGAGCCAGGAGTTGGACCCCGATCGATTTTACAGCTGACACCGTAAAGTGTGGCATGAACTGCTACACTACCGTTTTGTTTCACTGCTTGTGCATAGATCACACAGGCAGTGAAGAAAGGAACATTCCTGCAACTAATCTGTTAACAGCCCCCAGCGTTTCCATATTTGAAATGCAATTATTCATTGAACTGTAATGACTGTTGTCAACATACTGTCCATAGCCTTTTTTTTCTTTTAAGGACAGCAAGTCTATTGACATCGTGGCTCCATACACAAAGTGCTTTTGATAACCAATAAAGCCAAAATCTGACAGAGCAAGCACTGAGAATGGCTTTCTGTTACTGTAACAGACTCTCCTTTATTCTGATACGTTACAAATCAAAGGAAGGGAGGAAGAGAGAACACTCTCAAGCTTCCTCAACCCCTCTCTCACAATCAGATGAGTTCAATATGTTATTTCCAAAACACCACCATTAATCTTCAGCCCTGAGGATGCAAGGAAGAGGCGCGTGCAAGCGACTGAGACCCTAATTGTTGGGGAAGATCGAAAGCAGCAGGGCTCCTTCCTCCGCTAAAGCCCGGTGGGGCCCCTGCGGAGACGGCCTTGTATTTCAGGGGGCTGGGGAACAGCGGATCCACGGGGCCTCAATGTGGGTCCAGCACCAATCAAATACAGAACCCAGGCGAGGTTCCCTTCCCCAGAGTGGGGGAATGGGGACTTCCCTCCCGCAGGGTGTGGGGCTGAGGAGCAGGGCTGGGGTTTAAGGTGAGCACACAGACACAGGGGACCCAAGGAGCTGCCCATGGAAGGGAACCAAGCCGCCCTGCCTCCCGGCCCAGCTGCGATCCATGTTAGCCTCACAGCGGAGACCCAGGAGCAACATATTTCATCTCTTGTTCTCACTGTCTGGAATCAATTGCAGTCTGACCATGAAAGGAGATGCATGCGCACAGCCAACATCTTGAGAGTTACGTCGATCTGGAAGCCTTGTCCAGATGTGTGACCAATCAGAACAGAACTCCTCCACTAAATATTTACATCTTTAATACATTCTTTCCTTGCCGGGATCTCTGTCAGCTTCAGCTTGACACAAGCCCACAGACCTGACCCACGAAAGCTGGTGGCTGAAAGCAATTACTAATCGCCTGGTCTCATTTGTCAGGGCATGGTGAACGTGCTGAATTTCTCTGCCCTAGGAGACGGAACAGCCCAAACCATCACTGCACACATACGACCCCCTCTCACAGTGTACAATCTCGGAAAGGATCTCGATGCACAGGAGATTCATACCCCTGCCGGAAGAAATGATTTGCCACAGTGTTAGGGAATGCTGTTTTCCCTTGGTAGCCAACCAGACAAAGCAGAGTCCCAGACAGGGTGTTTGGTGAAAGGGACCTAGTGTTTGGTGGCAGGGTCATCAGGGAAGAGAGCACTCCTTAAAGCACGTCTAGTTCAGATAAGAGAAAAAGGGTAATTTAGAAAAAAAACAACACAAAGCAAGAATATTCTAAAAAGATAATAAATAACATTAAACATGATTCAGGTACCTACGATCAGGGTTTTAAAAAGGCAATGAGGAAGCTGTAGATGCTTCAGCTGAGATTTTACAGCAATTCCCAATCAAGGACACATGAAAATGGAAGAAGCAGGCTACTCAACCCCTCAAGCCTGCCCCTCTCATTCAATGTGACCATGGTTGAAAAATGCTGGCCTCAACTCCTCTTCAGTTCCAGTTCCTCATGACCCTCAATTCCTCCACCTATTAATTATTTACAGCTTCACTGTACATATATCCCATAATCTGGCCCCCCACCAATCTGAGGCGCAGAGAATTCCAGAGATTCACAACACCCCCCCCCACCCTGCAAGAAGGAATTTCCATTCACCTCAGTTTTAAATGAATGGCACTTTATCTTGTAACTATGTAAGTATGTCCCCTTGCTTGTGCCTCTCCCATTAGTGACATCATCTGTGTCAGATGTTCGAATAAAGTCATCTCTCATTCTTTTAAACTTAAAGGAGTTCAGATCTTTCAGACTAGCACAGGAATTCGTTAATCCAGGGGAGAGGGAAGAGAGAAAGAAAGAGAAAATACATAACATACTAGCACAGTATAGGTCCACAATGTTGTATCGATCTTTTAATCTACTCTAAAATCAATATAACCCTTCCTTCCTATATAGCCCTGCATTTTTTTTTATCATTCACGTGACTATCTAAGAATTTCATAAATGTCCCTAATCTATCTGCTGCTACCACCACCCCTGGCAGCATGTTCCACGTGCCTACCACTCTCTGCGTAAAAGAATTTACCTCTGACATCTCCCCTATACTTTCCTCCAATCACCCAAAAGTTATGGCCCCTTGTATCAGCCATTTGTCCCCTGGGGAAAAAAGTCTCTGCCAATTCATTTGAATCTTTGCCTCTTATCATCTTGTGCACCTCTGTCAAGCCACCTTGACGGGTCACTTGGCTGTCCCTGTCCTCCCTGCAAACAGGCAGAGGAGTGGATACAGGATTGCTTCGAGTCAGTGGACAGGGCCGTGTTAAAGCGCTCAGCTAGGGGTCTGAATGAATGCACCATGTTTGGAAAAAAGGCATCCGTTAGTCTTGCGAGACCATGGATGTACAGTGCTTATAAAAGGTATCCCCCCACCCCCCCCCAGAAGTTTTTATGTTTTATTGTTTTATAACAGTGAATCACAGTAGATTTAATTTGGCGTTTTTGATACTGACCAATAGAAAAATAATCTTTTGTGTCAAAATGAAATCAGATCTCTACAAAGTTATCTTAATTAATTACAAATATAAAACACAAAATAATTGATTGCGTAAGTATTCACTCCCTTCAAGTCAGTATTTAGTAGATGCACCTTTGTCATCAATTACAGCCTTGAGTCTGTGTGGATAGGTCTCTATCAGCTTTGCACATCTGGACAGGGCAATTCTCCCCCATTCATCTTTACGAAACTGCTCACGCTCTGAGAGACTACATGGGGATCATGAGTGAACAGCCCTTTTCAAATCCAGCCAAATTCTCAATTGGATTGAGGTCTGGACTCTGTCTTGGCCAGTCCAGGACATTAACTTTGTTGTTTTTAAGTCACTCCTGTTTAGGCTTTATGTTTATGTTCTTGCCGGAAAACAATTCTTCCAAGTCGCAGTTCTCCTGCAGACTGCATCAGGGTTTCCTCCAGGATTTCCCTGTATTTTGCTGCATTCATTTTACCCTCTACCTTCACAAGCCTTCCAGGACCTGCTGCAGTGAAGAACCCCACAGCATGATACAGCCACCACCATGCTTCACGGCAGGGATGGTGCGTTTTTGCTGAGGTTGGGTATTTGGCTTATGCCAAACATACCGTTTAGTCTGATGGCCAAAAAGCTCAATTTTGGTTTCATCAGACCGTAGAACCTTCTTCCAGCTGACTTCAGAGTCTCCCACATGCCTTTTTGCAAACTCTAGCCAAGATTTCATGTGAGTTCCTTTCAACACTCTCTTTGCCACTCTCCCATAAAACTGCACACGACCAATAGTTATTGTATGCACAGTCTCTCCCATCTCAGCCACTGAATCTTGTAACTCCATCAGAATTGTCATAGGTCTTTTGGTGGCCTTCCTCACTA
This sequence comes from Mobula hypostoma, assembly GCF_963921235.1. NCBI lineage: Eukaryota > Metazoa > Chordata > Chondrichthyes > Myliobatiformes > Myliobatidae > Mobula > Mobula hypostoma. Next base: position 33,911,934 of record NC_086101.1, read on the forward strand.
GTCCCCTTCTTGCATGGTCACTCAGTATTTGAGTGTAATCTGCCTGGAGCCAGTGTAAATCTGCTTGCTCCAGGTAGATTTACAGCTGTGCCATATTCTTTCCATTTCTTGATGATTAAGTTAACTGTACTCCAAGGGATAGTCAGTGACTCTGAAACTTTCTTGTATCCATCTCCTGACTTGTGCTTTTCAATAACCTTTTCGCAGAGTTGCTTGGAGTGTTCTTTTGTCTTCATGGTGTAGTTTTTGCCAGGATACTAACTCACTAGCAGTTGGACCTTCCAAATATGGGTGCATTTTTACTACAATCAATTGAAACAACTGCACGCAGGTCTCCAAAAACAGATCTCATTATAACTAATTCTGTGACTTCTAAAACTGGCTGAACTTGTGATGACTTGATGTGTCATAATAAAGGGTGGTGAGTACTTATGCAATCAGTAGAGATCTGTAAAGTGTCTTTTTCTATTGATCAGAGTCAAAAAAAGCCAAATTAAATACACTGCGAATCACTGTTGTAAAACAATAAAACATGAAAACTTCCGGCGGGGGTGGGGGAGGGGAATACTTTTTATAAGCACAGTACAACTATGGTGTATTCACTCCCCTAGATGAGTGCTTTAACACGGCCCTTTCCACTGCTTTTCCCAATCAGAAGCCCTGGATGAACCGAGATTCAAAATCTGCTGAGAGCCAGTTCAGAGGCATTCAAGTCTGGTGACCAGGAAATTTACAACAGATCTAGGCATGATCTCCAGAAAGCCATCTTTCGGGCTAAGTGGAAATTTCACACCAATCTTGAATCAACGAAGCATGCTTGACAGTGGTGGCAGGGCTTCAATACTATCACATCTTATAGAGTTAAATCAAACGACAGAATGAACAACAAGGCTTCACTTCTGGGTGAGTTCAATGCCTTCTATGCTCACTTTGACCATCAAAACCTGGGGGGACCATCACGAACTCCCACATCCCCTGATGATTCTATGATTTCAGTCTCTGAAACTGATATGCAAGCTGCCTTCAGTTGGACAAACCCACAAAAAGCATTCAGCCTGGACCTAACCATGTACTAAAGACCTGTGCTGATCAGCTGGCTGTTGTGTTCACTGAGATCTTTAACTCCTCGCTTCAGCAGTGTGTGGTACCCATAAGACCATAAGATATAGGAGCAGAAATGGGCCATTCGGCCCATTGAGTGTGTTCTGCCATTCAATCATGGGCTGATCTAATTCTTCCAGTCATCCCCACTTCCCTGCATTCACCCCATACCCTTTGATGCTTTGGCTAATCAAGAACCTATCTATCTCTGCCTTAAATGCACCCAATGACCTGATCTCCACAGCCGCTCGTGGCAACAAATTCCACAGATTTACCACCCTCTGACTAAAGTAATTTCTCCGCATTTCTGTTCTAAATGGACGTCCTTCAATCCTGAAGTCGTGCCCTCTTGACCTAGACCCCCCTACCATGGGAAATAACTTTGCCATATCTAATCTGTTCAGGCCTCTTGACATTCGGAATGTTTCTATGAGATCCCCCCTCATTCTCCTGAACTCCAAGGAATACAGCCCAAGAGGCTGCCAGATGTTCCTCATATGGTAACCCTTTCATTCCTGGAATCATTCTCGTGAATCTTCTCTGAACCCTCTCCAATGTCAGTATATCCTTTTAAAATAAGGACCCCAAAACTGTGCACAACTACCCACCAGTTTCAAGCAGACTTCAATTATAACGGTGCCCAAGAGTAAGGGGACTTGCCTCAATAACAATGGCCCAATAGCACTTACATCCACAGTGAAGAATTGTTTCGAGAGTTGGTGATGAAACATAACTACTCCTGCCTAACCAGAAACTTGGATCCTCTCCAATTTGCCTACAGGAGCAGCAGGTCCACGTAGAGGCCAACTCACTGGCTCTTCATTCAACCTGCAACATCTGAACAGCAAAGATGCGTACATCAGGATGATCTTAATCGACCACAGCTCAGCATTTAATACCAAAAACCCATCAAGACTAATCAATAAGCTTCAAGACCTTGGACTCAATACCTCCTTGTGCAACTGGATACTGGATTACTCACTTGCAGTCCCCACTGTTCAGCTTGGCAACAACATCTCCTCCATGATCTCCATCAGCACAGGTGCACCAGAGGGGCTTAGAGCTTAAGTGTAAAGCTCTACTTGCTTTACACTTAGGACTGTGGCTAAACACTGCTCCAATGCCATATACAGGTTTGTTGATCACACCACTGCCCTGGGACAAACCAAAGGTGTGATTAATCAGCATATAGGAGGAAGAATGAAAATCTGGCTGAGTGGTGCCACATCAACAACCTCTCACTCAATGTCAGCAAGTCCAAGGAACTGATTATAGACTTCAGGAGAAGGAAACCAGAGGTCCATGAGCTGCCTCATGGGAGGGTCAGATGTGGGGAGGATTAGCAACTTTAAGCTCCTAGATGTTACTGTTTCAGAAGACCTGTCCTAGGCCCAGCAGATAAATGCAAGTACGAGAAAAGCACGGCAGCACCTTAAGAGTTTGTGGCGATTCAGCATGACATCTAAAACTTTGACGAGCTTCCATGGATGCTTAGTGGAGAGTATATTAACTGGCTGCATCACGGTCTGGTATGGAAACACTAATGGCCTTGAATGGAAAATCCTACAAAAAGCAGTGGATAAGGCCCAGTCCATCATAGGCAAGGCCCGCCCAACCTTTGAGCACATCTACATGAAACGCTGTCACAGGAAAGCAGTATCAATCATCAGAGACCCCCACCGCCCAGTTTACGGTCCCTTCTCACTGCTGCCATCAGGTAGGAGATACAAGAGGTTCAGGGCATCTCCAGGTTCAAGAACAGTTACTACCCCTCAACCATCAAGCTCTTGAACAAAGGAGGATGACTTTACTCAGATTTACTTGGCCCCATCATTGAATTGTTCCCACAACCAATAGGCTCACTTTCAATGGCTCTTCGTCTCATGTTTTGGATATTTATTGCTTATTTATTTATGCTAGTGTTTCTTCCTTTTTTCATTGGCTGTCTTCTTTGCAGTTTGTTGTCTTCTGCACTCTGGGTGAACGCCTTCGTTGGTGTGGTCCTTCATTGGTTCTATAGAGTTATTGAGTATGCCCACAAGAAAATGAATTTCAGGGTTATATATGGTTATGTATATGTACTTTTATAATAAAGTAACTTTGAACTTTGAAGTTCAAACTTCATCGTCCTTCGCTCCAAAGAGAAAAGGCCTAGCTTGCTGCACCCATCCTCATAAAACATGCTGTCTAACCCAGACAGCATCCTGGTGTTAAAGTTCAAAGAGGTCCTGAAGAGAGAACTAGGCGGAAAGCTGAAAATCAAGGATTACTGGATAGTAATAACCTCTGGATTGCTGCGTGTGCCAGTGAGGGTAAGAATGGGATGATTTGGCAGATGAACGCGTGGCTGAAGAATTTCTGCAGGGGTGAGGGCTCATATTTCTGAACCATTGGGATCCGTTCTGGGGAAGGTACGACCTGTGCAAAAAGGATGGACTACACCTAAACAAGTGTGATCAGTATCTTTGTGGGCAGGTTTGCTCGAGCTTTTTGGGGGGGGGGGGTTCAGCTAATTTTGCTGGCAGATGGGAACCAGAGTGACAGAGCTGAGGATAGGGCAGCTGGTATACAGATGCAGTGTGTAGTGAGACTGTGAGGAAGGACAGACAGATGACATGGCAAAATTGCAGCCAGTAAGATAAGCTAAAGTGTAACAGGGGGGCCAAAATAGAGAAAAAAAAAGGTGATGAATACAGGACTGAAGGTGTTATACTTGAATACACACAGTACATGGAATAAGGTAGCGCAGTTACAGATTGGCAGGTATGACGATGTGGACATCACTGAGTCGTAACTGAAAGAAGATCATAGTTGGGAGCTTAACATCCAAGGGTACACATTGTATCAAAAGGATACAAGGGCTGGGGTGGCTCTGTTGGTAAAAAATGTAATCAAATCCTTAGAAAGAAACGACATTGGATCGGAAAATGTAGAATCCTTGTGGGTAGAGTTAAGAAACTGCAAGGGTAAAAATACCCTGATGAGAGTTATATACAGGCCTCCGAACAGTAGCTGACCAAAGTTAATTGGAAGACGATACTAGTAGGGCTGACAGCAGAACAGCAATAGCTGGAGTTTCTGGGGGCAATTTGGAAGGTGCAGGATAGATACATACCAAAGATGAAGAAGAATTCTAAAGGCAGGATGACGCAACTGTGGCTGACAAGGGAAGTAAAAGACGGCATAAAAGCAAAAGAGGGTATATAATATAGCAAACATTAGTGGAAAGATAGAGTATTGGGAAGCTTTTAAAAACCAACAGAAACAATGTTAGCCAATAATATAAAAGAAGAAATGAAAAATTTTTTCAGATATATAAAGAGTAAAAGAGAGGCAAGAGTAGAAGTCGGACCATTGGAAAGTGATGTTGGAGAGATTGTAATGGGGGGGGGAGAGAAGAAATGGCAGAGGAACTTAATAATTATTTTGTGACTGTATTCACTGTGATAGGCTCTAGCAGAGTACCAGAAATGTGAGTGTGTCAGGGGCAGAAAGTAGTACAGTTGCTATTTCTAAGGAGAAGGTGCTTGGGAAGCTGAAGAGCCTGAAGGTAGATAAGTCACCTGGACAAGGTGGGCTGCACAAGAGTTGGCTGAAGAGATTGTGGAGGATTTAGCAGTGATTTTTCCATGTACCACTAGATTCTGGAATGGTTCTGGAGGAATGGAAAACTGCAAATGTGACTCCACTCTTCAAGAAGGGAGGGAGGCAGAAGAAAGGAAATTATGGGCCAGTTAGCCAGACTCTGGTGGTTGGGAAGATGTTGGAGTCCATTATTAACAGGATACTTGGGGGTGCGTGACAAAGCCAGCATGGTTTCCTTAATGTGAAAGCTTGCCTGACAAATCTGTTGGAATTCTTTAAGGAAATAACAGGCGGGATAGACAAAGGAGAGTCGGTTGTTTATTTGGATTTTCAGAAAGCCTTTGACAAGGTGCTGCACATGAGGCTGCTTAACAAGTTAACAGATATTAGCATGGATAACAGATCGGCCGACTGGCAGGAGGTAAAGAGTGGGAATAAAGGGGGCCTTTACAGATTGGCTGCCAGTGACTATTGGCGTGCCGGGGTTGGTGTTCGGACTGCTCCTTTTCAGACTATATCTCAATGATTTTGATGATGGGAATTGAAGATTTTGTGGCCAAGTTTTTGGATTATATCGGGCTGGTAGCGTTGAGTAAGCAGGGTGTCTGCAGAAGGACTTAGAGACATTAGGAGAATGGGCAAAGATGGAATGTAGCGTAGGGAAATGCATAGTCATGCACTTTGGTAGAAGAAATAAAGGCTAAATTACAAGAAAATTTAAAAATCTAAGGTGCAAAGAGACTTGGAAATTCTCGTGCAGGATTCCATAAAGGTTAACTTGCAGACTGAGCCAGCGGTAGGGTACACACATGCAATGCTGGCATTTATTTCAAGAGGACTAGCATACAAAAATAAGGATGTAATGCTGAGGCTTTATAAGGCATTGATGTACTGCTTGCAGTATTGTGGGCAGTCTTGGGCCTCTTATCAAAGAAAACATGTGCTGGCATTGGAGAGGGTCCAGAAGAGGTTCACAAGAATGATCCCAGGAATGAAACAGTTAACATATGAGAAGCGTTTTTTGCTTCTGGGCCTGTACCAGAGGGAGTTCAGAAGAATGAGGTGGGGGGGTGGGGTCTTATTGAAACCCATTGAATTTTGAAAGGCCTAGATAGAGTGGATGTGAAGAGGATGTTTCCTATTGTGGGGGAGTCTAGGACCAGAGGGTACAGTCTCAGAAATGGGGGTAGATGAAAGGAGGGGGAGGGAGGAAGGGGGGGTGAGGGGAAGAAGGGGGTGAGGGAGGAAAGAAGGGGGGAAAGAAGGGGGGAGAGAGGAGGAAGGGGAGAGAGGAGGAAGGGGAGAGAGGAGGAAGGGGAGAGAGGAGGAAGGGGACAGTGGGGTGAGGAGGGGAAGGTTAAGGAGATTGGAGAGAGTGGGAGAAGGAGAGGGTAGGGCAGAGCAGAGAGAGAGAGAGAGAGAATGATAAAGAGGGAGAAGGAATTGATGGGCTGTGGGGCAGGCATGTGTTGTGAAAATACTGGAATCTATAATTAAAGACAGATTGAGCGCATAACTACATGGAGCTGATTAGTCAGGCGGTATGGGTTTGTGGAGGGCAGGTCATGCTTAATGGATCCAAATGAAATTTTTGAGAAAGTTACTAAAATTGTAAACAGGGGAATTTCTCTGACATTCTTCAGTTTGACGTAAGAGCGGGTAACTAAATTTACTGCAGGAAACAGCTTATTTTTTAAAGGAGAAACAATGTAAAATAATCTTGCACATTTTATTAAAGTAAAATAAGGTTAATATAAGTTAGAATTTGTGACGAGCAATGTGTGGTCTCAAGCTAATGGGAACCAAGTGCCATCTAACCAAGGTGCAAGCAGCCTGGAATCCAGCTCTAGTCTGCCATAATCCATCGATTCTGGTGTAATTCTGTTCTTGCACAATGCGTTTAGTATATCCGAGTCCCAGAGTATTGTTTGCAAGGGACTGACTGATCAGTGTCTCCTCTCTAAAACGGTCAGTAAAAATAGTTCTAAATTATACAAGAAGTTACTTTACACTGTAAAGACTGGCTCTCACAACTTGCCGCTCTGTTTTATGTTTTACAGAGGAAACAGGACGAAGACTGTTCCATAGATCTGAACTTCCCTGTCACTGATCTGAAGTACAGCCTCTGTTCTACTGATGGATCAGTGAGCCTCATGATCTGCCCACAGTCACCCAAATCCTGTCGGGAGGCTGCCCCTATCCCATGCTAGTTGCGAATAAACCCACTTTACAGATCTATCCAGGGACCGTGACACAGAATCTGCTCCCCCACCCCCAGCCCTGCAGGGAATTGCATAGAATTACCAACAGAAACACTTTTATTTCATGCAGCTTTTTCAAGTTCAAAAGCTCAAGGTAAATTTATTGTCAAAGTACATATACTGTACATCATTGTACACAGCCCTGAGATTCATTTTCTTGCAGGCATACTCAATAAATCCAATAACCACAGGGGAATCATTGAAAGACTGTGCCAACAGGATGGACAGTCAGTGTGCAAAAGACAACAAACTGCACAAATACAAAAAATAAAAAAAATTATATTTGGGTGGCGGGGTGGAGATACGTCTCTGCCAAAAGAGGTGTAAGGCACTCCTTCCCTCCGCTAGCCTGTGGGTCACCATCGGGCAAAGTGCAACACCCGCTCATACCCCCAATCAGTGTCGCGTGAAGCCAAATCACAAGTCCTGGTTATGTGACCACTGGAGCCAGGCAGACAATCTCTGAAGAGTATTGATAATGGCTTGGGTCACCTGTTTTGTAAAGACACTGTCCATAAAAAGGCAATGCCAAACCACTTCTGTAGAAAAATCTTGGACGCAGATAAGACCATGATCGCCCGCAAGATCGGGTGGTATGTATGTGTATTTTTCCATCAATCTCGGGTCCTCTCCCAGAGTCCTGGGAGGTTGAGGGTCTGGCATAGTATCCTTGCTGTTCCCAGTATTGTGCTCTTCTGGACCGAGATCAGAGATGTGGTTCCCGGGATTTGTTGGAGCCACTCCACCAGTCCAGCTGTCACAGCTCCGAATGCTCCTATCACCACTGGGATTACTCTGGCTTTAACCTTCAACATCCTTTCTGTCTGCCCCTTCAAGCCCTGGTATTTCTCCAGCTTCTCATATTCTTTCTCCTTCATGCTACTGTCAGTCAGGACTTGCACATCTATTACTACTGCTTTCTCCTTTTCCTTGTCCAGTGTTACTCTGTCTGGCTGGTTGGTTGGCCAGTGCCTGTTCAACAGTCTCTGTTTGGAAGGCAGTGGAGAATGACAGAGCTAAGATCCTGGGGGGCATCCAAATACAGACCATTACTATTTATATATCTATCTATATAGATAGATAGCAAATTTGACTTTGCTCGCAAGACCAGTATTTATTGCTCCTCCCTAATGAAGAAGCTGGGGGTGAACCCTTCCTTGATGAAAGTACTCCAACAGTTCGATAGACTCTAACCCATGGAGCTCCATCTGCACTGGCGATTGTGCATTTCCAAATCAGGATGGGGTGTGATTCGGAGGGGAGGGGAACCGTCAGGTGGTGGTGTATCGGGATGTGGTGTGATTCGGAGGGGAACAGTCAGGTGGTGGTGTATCGGGATGGGGTGTGATTCGGAGGGGAACCGTCAGGTGGTGGTTTATCGGGATGGGGTGTGATTCGGAGGGGAACCGTCAGGTGGTGGTTTATCGGGATGGGGTGTGATTCGGAGGGGAACCGTCAGGTGGCGGTGTATAGGGATGTGGTGTAATTCGAAGGGGAGGGGAACCGTCAGGTGGTGGTTTATCGGGATGGGGTGTGATTCGGAGGGGAACCGTCAGGTGGTGGTTTATCGGGATGGGGTGTGATTCGGAGGGGAACCGTCAGGTGGTGGTTTATCGGGATGGGGTGTGATTCGGAGGGGAACCGTCAGGTGGCGGTGTATAGGGATGTGGTGTAATTCGAAGGGGAGGGGAACCGTCAGGTGGTGGTTTATCGGGATGGGGTGTGATTCGGAGGGGAACCGTCAGGTGGTGGTTTATCGGGATGGGGTGTGATTCGGAGGGGAACCGTCAGGTGGTGGTTTATCGGGATGGGGTGTGATTCGGAGGGGAACCGTCAGGTGGTGGTTTATCGGGATGGGGTGTGATTCGGAGGGGAACCGTCAGGTGGCGGTGTATAGGGATGTGGTGTAATTCGAAGGGGAGGGGAACCGTCAGGTGGTGGTTTATCGGGATGGGGTGTGATTCGGAGGGGAACCGTCAGGTGGTGGTTTATCGGGATGGGGTGTGATTCGGAGGGGAACCGTCAGGTGGTGGTTTATCGGGATGGGGTGTGATTCGGAGGGGAACCGTCAGGTGGCGGTGTATAGGGATGTGGTGTAATTCGAAGGGGAGGGGAACCGTCAGGTGGTGGTTTATCGGGATGGGGTGTGATTCGGAGGGGAACCGTCAGGTGGTGGTTTATCGGGATGGGGTGTGATTCGGAGGGGAACCGTCAGGTGGTGGTTTATCGGGATGGGGTGTGATTCGGAGGGGAACCGTCAGGTGGCGGTGTATAGGGATGTGGTGTAATTCGAAGGGGAGGGGAACCGTCAGGTGGTGGTTTATCGGGATGGAGTGTGATTCGGAGGGGAACCGTCAGGTGGTGGTTTATCGGGATGGGGTGTGATTCGGAGGGGAACCGTCAGGTGGTGGTTTATCAGGATGGGGTGTGATTCGGAGGGGAACCGTCAGGTGGCGGTGTATAGGGATGTGGTGTAATTCGGAGGGGAGGGGAACCGTCAGGTGGTGGTGTATCAGGATGGGGTGTGATTCGGAGGGGAACCGTCAGGTGGCGGTGTATAGGGATGTGGTGTAATTCGAAGGGGAGGGGAACCGTCAGGTGGTGGTTTATCGGGATGGGGTGTGATTCGGAGGGGAACCGTCAGGTGGTGGTGTATCTGTGTACTTGTTGTCTTTGTACTCGGTGAAGAGGTCTCCAGTTTGGGAAGGTCTGGCAGAGCAGCCTGGGCAGGTAAACATGGAGCATTTTGTAGATGGCCACACTGTAGCTACTGTTGGATGTCGGCTGAGGGATGGAATGTCTTCCGTGGTAAATGAACTATCTGTCAAAAGGACTGGCTTTTTTCTGGCTGACATCAAGCTTCCTTGGAGTTGCTGCAGCAACACTCCATCACAGATGCTACATCTGTTGCCTCCATGTTGCTCCACGGTTCTAGATGATGAAAAGCCTGGGGGAGGGGGTAGCAAAAGGAGAGTCACTCATTCGTGAAAACCGGAAATCTGAAACTGTCTTACAGACAAACTGCTTGTGTGGTTGGTCTATCTGAGCGTCTGGTCACTGGTGACACCCAAGATGTTGAAGGTGGGCTTCAGCAATACAATTGAATGGGTAGATGTTTTTAATTTTACTTTATTTAGAGATACAGAACAGTAACAGGCCCAACGAGCCCAGACTGCCCAGTTACACCCTTGTGACCAGTTAACCTACTAACCCAAATGTTTTTGGAATGTGCAGCACCTGGAAGAGATTCACATGGTTACAAGGGAAAACGTACAAACTCCTTATAGACAGCTGTAGAATTTAACCCGTTCACCAGCACTTCAATTCGCTCTACCGTAGCCCAGTGGTTAGCGGTTACAATAACAACTGCTCTATGGTGCCACCATGTACTGTGTTTAAACTTTCTCTCTGGAGGCGTTCACTGCCTGGCAGCTTTGTGGCATCAACGCCCAAGCCTGAGGTTGTGCTGTACGCAGGTTTCGTTTGCTGAGGGGTTGTGAGAGGAATAGGACATGGTGCATTCGTCAGCAGATGCCTCCATTCCTAAGCTTACACTGGTCAAAGGAGAGACACTGAAGATGACCAGGTGCAGGACACAGCGCTGGAGATCTCCTGAATGTCCTGGGGCTGGGAGAGTGACCCTCCTTCAGCCACAACCTCTTTGTGTGAGGTGCGACTTCAATCCCCAGTGCGCTCTCCCCTCACTGCAGACTGACCTCTGTGCACAAGGGCACCTTGATACCACAACCAAAACAGAAATGTTCGAGAAACTCAGGCAGTGTTGGAACGGAGAGAAACAGACTAAGTAACTCTTCATCAGACTGAGAGAACAGTGGAGAAATGGGGACGGGTGGTAGGGGCAGAACAGAGTGAGCATCCACAACAGGGCACAGACCAATGCCGTCAAGATAATAACTACCTCAAAAACTCTCATATGGACACATATTTTAAAAAAAGAAACTACCAAACAAATCCAGCATTAAATCCCAGGAGCTGCAGCATGCCCAGACAAGATGAGCTGCTGCTTTTTAACCTTGCATTGGGCATTAGTCAGTCTTGATGTGTTTTTCTCTTGTTTGTTTTCTCTTCTATATCTAACTGTTGATTTCTAAAGTAGTCGTTACTGTGGCATCTTTGCTCTTTGCTCAGATGTTACCTCTCTCTGCAACCTAAGGCGTGCCTGATTTCTCACTCTTCCAGTTACAATGGGAGGTCCTCCAGCTGAAACATCAGCTTGGCTCCTCCCTGCAGTTGCTGCCTGATCCACTCAGTATTTCCAGCATTTTTTTTTTTTTTTGCTTTTTGTTCATATTTCCTGCAGATGTCAGATTTTGATGCCAGACCTGACCGCATACTGGTCTACCCTCACCTCACCTCAGGAACGTTCAGACCAAAGCATCAACGGGGTCTGCAGCTAATCGGTCCTGGTGAAACCCAACCTGCCGTTGGTGCGGTTTGGAACTGCGCCAAACAGCGTAGTTCGGTGGTGCAGGTCCACTGCACAAAACCTGGGGCATTGCCACATCCCATAACCTTTGCTGTGTCCCATGCCCTCAGTTTAGTTCTTGGTATCACACCTGGAGTCTGACTGCTTTGGGAATGGGACCTCAGGAGGGACCTGGCCAAAGGTGTCTTCAGCCAAGTCACTGGCACTCACACACTGCGTCCCACCATCACCAGTGGGGATGTTCCTGAGGCCTCCTCCTGTCAGGACCTTGTCCACCATTCACAAGTAGGTGTGTTGGACATCAGAGCTTTGCCCCAATCCACTGATCATTTGTTCAGTTTACTGTGTCCACTGCAAACTGTTTCTACATTGGAACTCCTGAACTTCAGTCTTACCAGCCTGGTACCTCAGTCCATGGGCCCCCAGCATGTCCATTTGCACAGAGCCCCTCTCTCTGCTGGTGTTCCTGTTCCACACAAGATCTCCTCCCGACCCCTCCCCCCTTACCTCCCTCATCCACACTCTCTCCCTTTTTTTTAAAAATCAACTTCCCCTTCAACTCATTACCTCCAACCCTCCCGATGGAAGGGAAGTCCCATTTCCTAGGACCAGAGGGCACAGCCTCAGAACAGAGGGATGTCCCTTTAAAACAGAGATGAGGAGGGATTTCTATAGCCAGAGGGTAGTGAATCTGTAGAATTCGTTGCCACAAAAGGCTGTGGAGGCTAGGTCAGTGGGTGCATTAATGCGAAGTCTGACAGGTTCTTGATTAGTGAGCGTGACAAGGGTTACAGGAAGGAGGCAGGAGAGGGATAATAAATCATGATGGAATGGTGGAGAAGGCTTGATGGACCGAATAGCCAAATGCGCTCCTATGTCTTATGGAAGGGCTTCCTCTCTTTTATGTTTCCTGACTGGCTTTATAAATGACATTCTCATATTGATGAATGGCTCTGGTCTTCCCCACAAATGGAAATATTTTCCCTCTGTAACTGGTCAGTTCCTTTCACAATTACCTCAGGACACCACCCTGCTGTTCTCCAGAGGACAGACCCAGCTGCCTCTGCCTTTCCCAGCAGTTAGAACCGCACTGTCTAGTGAACTTTGACATTTTTCCTTGTGTTTCCACATCCTTTTCCGTACAGCTGAGACCGGAACATTGTACAATGCTCTAATTGTGGTCTGACTGAGGCTTTATGTCTTTGACATAACTTGAATTATTCTTGGGCAGTCCCCCGGGATGGAGGATGACTTGTTTCTTCCACGGTTCTGTGGGACTTGCAGCCTCTTCCACTGGCGGGGCTGGTAGTGCCTGGCAGGCAGTGGCCAGGGCGAAGGGCAGGGGTAAGGGTGGTGGGTGCTCTGGGCCCCTTTAGCCATTTGTACATGTGATGGGTGTGCTCTCCTCTGGGACACTCGAGGGGCTCAGTGCCTTCCCAGGTGTCCCTCCTCCACTCTGAGCAGGTCATGTGGCTCAGCCACTGAGTGTGGTCAGAGACCCACTCCTGTTAGCGCCGTGTGGGGACAAAACATACTCTACCCTACTGAGTTGTTTGAATTATATCACTCCAGAAGTAAACACCAGGGATTTATTTATACATTATAGGATGCACTCACCCTGTGTTATACATCTGGTTATTATTACTGTATGGAGTCTGTAACCCACTACTGTTCAGTTACTTCCTCGTTAAGAGTCAGCCCCTCTGTCCCAGTGAGATGTCTGCTCCAGACAGGGAGCTGACTGCATCGGGTCCATGAATTACTGGTGAATCAGTTTCACTCTCCTCCTGCCCTGAGGTTCACTGATGCAGTGGATTTCTGACAGAAAACTGTAGCTGTCACCAGCCTCAGGACTGACACACAGTGCAGCAGCTGTTGAGCTGCTAAATACCCAGGGAGAGCTGGGACTCTGCTGGGATTATCCCTGTACTGGTATAGATAGAACAGTGGCCTTGTACCCCATTTGACTGCGAGTGGGCTCAATCCTTGCTGCCACAGCCTGTCTTGAGTCGCAGTCACCAGCTCTGACGGGTGCCAACCAGGTGCTTTTATCTCACGATCTCCTGCACTATGCAAAGTCCTGATTCCTGATCCATGGGAATATAAAGAGACCGTGGTGAATCTCTGGACTTCCCTGCCTGTAAGCCTGAATCACTGATCAAAGTTCATTTATTATCAGAGTACATAAAGTCACCACATGCAACCCTGAGATTCTTTTTCTGTGGGCAAAAGTAGTAAATCTATAGAAAAGTAACTGTAAACAGGATCTGTAAACTGTAAACAAACTGTGCAAATTCAGATAATAAATACATAGCAATAAATAACAAGCATGAAATAACAAGATAAAGGAATGTAATTTTTTTCAAGAGCGTGATGGTTGAGAGGTAGTAACTGTTCTTTAACTTGGAGGTGTGAGTCCTGAGGCACCTGTATCTTCTACCTGATGACAGCAGTGAGAAAAGAGCATGGCCTGGGTGGTGAGGATCTTTGATGATAGATGCTGCTTTTCCATGGCAACGTTTCATGTAGATATGCTCAATGGCTGGTTGGGTTTTACCTGTGATACACTAGGCCGAATCCACTACCTTTCGTGGGATTTTCTACTCAAAGGCATTGGCATTTCTATACCAGGCCATAATGCAGCCAGTCAGCAAACTTTCCACCACACATCTATGGAAGTTTTCCGAAGTTTTTGATGTCATGCCGAATCTCCACAGGCTCCTGAAGAAGTAGAGGGGCTGTCATTCTTTCTTAGCAATAATAAGGACAGGACAGGTCCTCTGAGATAGTGACACCCAGGAATTTAAAGTTACTGACCCTCTCCACCTCTAAGAGAAGGGAGATAAATGTTTGAACATTAGGAGTTGCAGAGGTAGGGAGGTGAGGCTTAGGGAGGATCGGCTGCAATCAGATTGATTGCTGGGATAGGCTGAAGGGGCCGAATGGCCTTCTCCTGCTCTTGTTCCTTGTATACTTGACTGATCCGCCATCATTCCTGGTATTACAGTCAATCAGAATGCAAGCAGACATTTCCTGATTAGAGGATTCCTGGTTCCAAACTCAAAGGGCAACTGCAAGTGAGAGAGACTACTGCAGAGGGAGGCAGGGAACAGGACAGATTCTCCATCGACAGGTAACAGTGAAGGCCCAAACCCAACCGGAAAAGACTTGAATTACCATCTTACCAGTGGCTCGACTTTGTTCGGTGATTCGGTACGTCACCGAAGCCTTTTGCATTCCTCTACAGAGGTGCAGTGGAGAGCACTCTGACCGGTTGCATCACAACTTGGAACGGAAGCTCCAATGCACAAGATTGTGAAAGTCTACAGGGGATTGTAGACTGAGCCAGCTCCTTCATGGGCATAACCCTCCCCACCATCGAGGACATTTCAGGGAGCAATGCCGCATCAAGGACCCTCTCCACTCGGTCATACACTCTTCTCATTACCACCATCAGGGATGAGGGTCAGCAGTCTGAGGACCCACACTTAGCAATTCAGAAACGACTTCTTCCCCTCAGCCATCGGGTGACTGAACGGTCCGTTATTTCTTTCGTTGCACTATTTATTTATTTTGTAATCTATAGATTTTCATGTATTGCTGCTGCAAAACAACAAATTTCATGTCATGTAAGACAGTGGTAATAAACCCTGCAGCGGATAGTGAGGTCAGTTGAGGAGATCATCGGGGCCTCTCTTCTCGCCATTACAGACATTTACACCACACGTTGCATCCGTAAAACAAACAGCATTATGTAGGACCCCACACACCCCTCATACAAACTCTTCTCCCTTCTGCCATCTGGCAAAAGGCACCGAAGCATTTGGGCTCTCACGACCAGACTATGTAACAGTTTCTTCCCCCAAGCCATCAGACTCCTCAATACCCAGAGCCTGGACTGACACCAACCTACTGCCCTCTACTGTGCCTATTGTCTTGTTTATTATTTATTGTAATGCCTGCACTGTTTTGTGCACTTTATGCAGTCCTGGGTAGATCTGAGGACTAGTGTAGTTTTGTGTTGTTTTACATAGTTCAGTGTAGTTTTTGTATTGTTCATGTAGCACCATGGTCCTGAAAAACGTCATCTTGTTTTTACTGTGTACAGTACCAACAGTTACGGTCGAAATGACAATAAAAAGTGACTCAACTTGACTTAATTCTTGTTCACTCTGAGGTGCATCAAAAATGCTCTTTGTAATGTCCAGACTGTGGTGGGATTATAGGGCCTGGCACTGAAATTGGGGTGGGGTCCAGAATTGGGGTGGGGTCCCAGAACCGTGATGAGAACCAGATAACCGGTGATTCTAAACAAGAGAAAACCTGCAGGTGCTGGGAATCCGAGCAACACACACAAAATGCTGGAGGAACTCAGCAGGCCAGGGAGCATCCATGGAAAAGAGTCTACATTTCAGGCTGAAACTCTTCATCGGGACGTCCAGCATTTTGTGTGTGTTGCTTGTCAGTGATTCTAATTGGGGTACAAATACTCCAAGCAGTTTCCCAGGGTTTCCTACACCTCTGTGCAGCATCTGAGAGCTTGGATTAAGATCTCATCCAAGAACAGTACCCACCTGTGTTGAGCTGGGTCTGAGATACAGGGTTCCAGGGCAGCAAGTGGGGTTGGAGCCCAGCGTCCCTCAGTAAAACAGGCACTTTACCACTGAACCAGAGCAGGAGGGGAATGCCCCGAGACTCTTCTTTCCTGCGTGCCAGAGGAAGCTCGCACGTGCTGACGACGGGACATGCTGCTGTCTGAGCAACAGACTTCCATGCACTGACCACTAAGTGCTTTACCAGACACACGAGTGACGCTCAGTGAGTTCAATGCACGGAAACAGGCAGGCGGGAGGCAGAGGAAGTAGTCAAGGCCGTCCTCTGGTGCATGGCGGTCTTCAAGCCCCTGCCCCTCCAGGCTCCTCTGCGTCGGGTGGTCCCTTCTCGCCCTGCTATCTGCAGTAAGAGGCACCCTCTCCCCCCACACAGCCCCCTCAACCACACCCCCCAAGACATTTATCGAGTTTTACAAGCGGATATGCCACTGGATCTATGAACTCAAACCGCTCACCGCCACATATTCAGCCTAAATGTTTGTCCAGGCACTGGGTCACCACCGAGACATCGCGGGTGGGGACGGAGGGGGTACTCACTCAAGCCACCGGAGCGAGACAGCACCCGCGCTGGCGGGTTAAGAGCCCAGCTGTAGGGTATCGCTGTGGGAGCTTACTTGTGGGAAGTGCCCCCAGCACGGTGCCACCACCCGCGGGGTTGCTGCCGACTCCCATTACTTACCGCCAGGACGGCTTCGGACAGTAGCAGGAGAGTGAACATCCGGATCAACAGACACCTGTAAAGCAGAGCAGCCGTTAGATCGGTACCGGGGACCGGGAGGCACCGGGTGGAATTTCTGGGAGCATCCGGGTGTCCTTACACCCAAGGCCGTGGAACAGACCGCAGAACACCTCCCACCCCCCGACAACAACCACCTCACATCCCTCCTCCCACGTACCCCACCCCACAAGGATCGGCCCAAGCGGAGGGGAGGGCGTCCCGTACCCGGCACGCCTCACCCGGAGGGCAGCGAGTTAGAGGGGCAACGGGTGTGCGTGGGTGGGAGGGGTAACTGTGAGAGAAGGGAGAGTTCGTGGGGGTAGGCTGCGTATGAGGGTTGTGTAGGGAGGAGAGAGGGGAGAGAGTATGAGAGGCAGGGAGAGTATATGGGGTAGGCCAGTGAGGGAGGAGAGAGTGTGCAGGGGGCGTGGTGAAGGGGAAATGTGTTGGGGGGGGATGGGAGGTTAGGTGTGTGTGGATGGTCTGTGGGTTACGGGGGGGGGCTGTAATATGTAGGGGGGGCTTCAGTGAGTGAGGAGTATACTGCTGAATCCCAACCCTCACTCTGCCCCTCATACAGCCCCCTCAACTGGGCGGGGTGTCGGCTGGGGCCTTCGCTGGGGAACGGACAGCAGCGAGTAAGGGGAGAGGGAGAAAGCAGGGCTAGACTGTGATTCCGAGAACATATAAAATATCTCACGGCTTATTACTGTGTCTGGGTCCGTCCTGGAGCCCTCTTCCATTGCAGGGCCCTCCGGACCCGTGCGAAGAGAGGCCCCCACCCACATGGGGTGACCCCCCCCAACTCCAACACCCATGGGGTGACCCCCCACCCCCTACCCCTTCATCCCAAGGCTACGATGCCCGTACCACCAGGGGAGGTTGCTCTCCGTCTAGCTTTGATTGTTGAGAACGCCGGCCTAGTCTCGGATCCCCTCCCTCTCTTTCACCAGCGTTACAGGAAACTCACCTCATGCTTCTTCTCTGCGAACTCGCTGTGCTGCGACTTTCAGATCAGTGGCCGCCGTTACACCCGCCGAGCTCAGCACTGTCCCCGAGGCTTCATTCAACCTGCCCGCAGATAAGACAGGGTCAGACTTGTTGGAGCCAGAGCACGGGCCCACCGGCGGACGGTGGCATTGTGCGACCCCAGGAGGGGCCGCTCCTCACCCCAACCCTGCCCCTCCTCACCAAACCCTGACCCATCCCAACATTCCCACCACAACGTCTCCCACTGACCCTTCCCTCCGACCGGCACTCACACAGCGCCCCCACCTCTCGGCCACACCTCCACATGACTCCCTCTCCTCCACCCGGCAAGCTGACATACTTTTGAGGTCTGACCTGTGGCCCTGTGAATCGCCATAGAGTGCCGGGGACTGGGACGGTGAAGGAGCTGATGATTAGCTCTGGGGATGGTTGTGCTCCAGTTACGTCCTAGGAGGATTTCTAGGATGTCCCACAGATTGGACAGTAGGCAGGAAGCCTTCTGGAGGGAGGGGTGTGGGGGAAGACTGCTGGCAATGTCCAAAGCTGGTCAATGAGACCCAGAGGGCAGTGCCCATGGTCATGGCTGCTCCCGTTGCAGTTGGGTGATGAAAAGGCAGGGCACAAGGGTGCAGACAAGATCTGCAAAGGAGCCTGAGAGTGATATTTCCATCGGTGGGAGGAGGTTCAGATAAGAATTGAATTCATTGGACGGTGGACCAGGTTTGTGTTGAGGAGAGATGTTCATGGAAAACCTCACCTCAGTCAACTTAGAAACAGATCTGTGCTGGCACCTTTGCTCTTTGTGATGTCTATAAATGATCTGGATGAAAATGTAGATGGGTGGGTTTGTAATTTGCAGATGATACCAGGATTGTTGGAGTTGTGGATAGGGTACAAGACAGGTAAAGAATACAGCAGGATGTAGGTCAGTTGCAGATATGGCAGAGAAATGGCAGATGGAGTTTAATCCAGATAACTGTGAGGTGTTGCAGATTGGTAGGACAAATGCAAGGTGACAGTACACTATTAAGGGCAAGATCGTTAACAGTGTTGCTGAGCAGAGAGACCTTGGGATCCAGGTTCATAACTCCTTGAAAGTTGCTACATAGGTCGATAAGGTAGTTAAGAAGGCTTATGGAATGCTTGTTTTTATTAGTCGAGGCATTGAGTTCAAAGGTCAGGAGGTTATGTTGCAACTTTATAAAACTCTGGTCAGGACACCTCTGGAGTGTTGCATATAATTCTGGTCACCCCATTACAGGAAGGATGTTGAGGCTTTGGAGACAGTGCAGAAGAGGTTTACCAGGATGCTGCCTGGTTTAGAAGGCATGTGCCTATCACAAGAGGCTTGATAAACTTGGGTTGTTTTCTCTGGAGATCAGAGGCTGAGGTGAGATCTGATAGAGGTTTACAAGATTATGAGATGCATAGATAGACAGATAGAATGGACAGAGTATTTGTTTCTCAGGGATGAAATATACCAGAGGGGATGCATTGAAGGTGAGGGGGGTAGGTTCAATGGGGATGTGAGGGATAAGTTTTTTATTCAGAGAATCATGGATACCTGGTATGGTGCTGGAGGCAGATACATTAGAGGCTTTTAAGAGATGTTCCGATAGGCACATGGGTGTCAGGAATATGGAGGGGTAGGGACATGGTGTCAGTAGGAGGGATTAGTGTTTGGGTGTTTTTGATTTGCTTCTTAACTGGTTTGGTACAGCATTGTGAGCTGAATGTCCTAATAATGGTAGAATTCCTCTAGTTTCATGGAGACTGGGAACGTGGAGCTCCCTCTCAAGCAGGGAGTTACTGTGGATGGACGGAACGGGTGTCTGAGAGGGAGAAGGGAACATGGCAATGGGGGGGGGGAGAAAGCTGAAGGGCAGAACAGCCACAGGTGGGACTGAATGTTCTGTACGGGCACTGAACTCTAGTGTCCAGCTTCACCCTGAACTTCAGCCAATGCTTTGATCAATAGCCTCACATCAACAGTTCCCCAGAAGTGCTCTCTGTAACTGAACCACAAGCTCCCTTGGTTTGCATTCACTCCCCTCATAATAAAACATACCCTAGTATTCCTAATTATTGCTGGACTTGAATAATTATAATGCAGAAGCCAGCATATTCTCCCCTGCCCATCTCCCACATTTGTATAGTCTATGGCTTCAGTAGGTTAATATTATCATATAATGAGCTTTACATAGCTTCGGAAACAATTGAGGCCAGGATCCTTTTATAGACAAACATTCCCCTTGACTGACATCATGTTCTTATCCAAACAGAGCACTGCATATTTCACAGAGTCTAATCAAAACCCCTTTAGTCACAAAATGGCTACAACATCCAGGAACATCAAAGACTCAGCCCCCAGCAAGCTCTGGGTTGGTCCTCATTACAAATGTCAGTCTGTTCCCAGACTAAAAGGGCAGGTCCCATGGAAAATCTTTATGGGTTGCTTTCTTGAAGGGTTGAGGCACGGATCCATATGGAGCAAGCAGATTACAGCTGTAAATCCAGGCCACAGACTGTACTGATGATCCCAGCCTAGTGTGAAGACAGTGCAGAAGAGATTTACCAGGATGCTGCCTGGACTAAGGACATCAGACGAGATTCCCACATTTCCACTGCCTAATTAACCATGGGGAGACTTGCTGTGATGACTTCTACAGTCCAATAGACCGGTGAGGACTCAAAAGTCGTAATTTCCATCAGCCAATCCTTACACCTCTTTTCCAGTTGTTCGACATCCTACATTTTTGAGAAAACTAAAGAAATTTGGCCTGTCCCCTAAAACCCTCACTGATTTTTATAGATGCACCGTAGAAAGCATTCTTCTAGGGTGCATCACAACCTGGTATGGAAGTTGTCCTCTCCAAGACCAGAAGAAGCTGCAGAAGATCGTGAACACGGCGCAGCACATCACACAAACCAATCTTCTGTCCTTGGACTCACTTTACACCGCACGCTGTCGGAGCAGTGCTGCCAGGATAATCAAGGACACGACCCACCCAGCCAACACACCTTTCGTCCCTCTTCCCTCCGGGAGAAGGCTCAGGAGCTTGAAGACTCTTACGGCCAGATTTTGAGACAGCTTCTTTCCAACTGTGGTAAGACTGCTGAACAGATCCTGACCCGGATCTGGGCCGTACCCTCCAAACATCCGGACCTGCCTCTCGGTTTTTTTGCACTACCTTACTTTACATTTTTCTATTTTCTATTTATGGTTTATAATTTAAATTTTTAATATTTACTATTGATTTGTAATCCAGGGAGCAGGAAGCGCAGAATCAAATATCGCTGTGATGATTGTACGTTCTAGTATCAATTCTTTGGCGACAATAAAGTATAAAGTACATCCTCTTTTAACCTTAGACAACGTTTTCAGTGTCCACTCTTCCATCATTCGTGGTGTCATCTGCAGATTGACTGGTCATACCACCTCCATTCTTATCCAAACTGTTCGTATATATAACAAGAGCGGACCTTGCACCAAGCTCTGCAGTCAAATGCCTCTAATCTGAAAAAGAGCTTTCCATTACCACTGCTGCCTCCTAACACAAAGTCAATTTTGTATCTAATTGGCTGAATCACCATGGATCCCATATGTTCTAACCTTCTGGGCCTAAAGCCCACATAGATAATACCCACTGTCCTGCCCTCTTCACTCCTCTTTGTCTACCCTTCCTCTTTTTGTCCCCTCCTAATTCCCCTGTTAAACATACACTTGTATCCCGAGTGCTCTTCGCACCATTTTCTGAAATAAGCCTACTATTTTCTATAATCCATAGTTGCATACCCCCATGCCACTAATGAAGCCTGCCCTAGCCCATCCTTAATTCTCAAGGTGTAGAACTTCCCTCATCCTTCGATTAAAATTGCAGTTGTGCTTCCCACCTAAATCATTCTATGAGTTGATTCGACCAATCCCCTGGTCTGGTGTCACCTAACAAATGAGTAAGTTGCATTGATTCTAGAGCTTAAAGCTCGAAGTAAATTTATTATCAATGTACATATACGACAGCATCTACTACCCTGATATTCAATTTCTTGTGGGTATTCACAGTAAATAGAAAGAAACACAACAGAATCAATGAAAAACCACATATGACAGAGATGGACAAACAACCAATGTGCAAAAGACAACAAACTATGCAAATACTATCATCCCCTCAAAACTAATCAATAAGCTTCAAGACCTTGTCTTCAATGCCTCCTTGCGCAATTGGATCCTGGATTTCCTCACTTGCAGACCCCAAAATGTTTGGATTGTCAACAAAATTTCCCCCACAATCTCCATCAGCACTGGGGCACCACAAGGTTTTGTGCTTAGGCCTCTGCTCTAGTCGCTTTACACATATAGGTGTATGGCTAAGCACAGCTCCTGTTGTAGGCCGAATCAAAGATGGTGATGAATCAGCATATAGGAAGGAGACTGAAAATCTGGCTGAGTGGTGTCACCACAACAACCTCTCACTCAATGTCAGAAAGACCAAAGAGATGATTCGGGAAGAAGGAATTGAAAGTCCATGAGCCAGTCCTCCTCAGGGGATCAGAGACAGAGAGGGTCAGCAACTTTAAATTCTTTAGTTTTATCATTTCAGAGGAACTATGAAGAAAGCATTGCGGCACCTCTACCTCCTTAAGAGTCTGCAAAGATTCGGCATGACTTTATAACTTTGACTAACTTCTGTAGATGTGTGGTGGAGAGTATATTAACTGGCTGCATCACAGCCTGGTATGAAAACACCAATGCTCTTGAACAGAAAATCCTGCAAAAAGTAGTGGATAAGGCCCAGTCCATCACGGGTAAATCCCTCCCCACCAGTGAGTACATCTACACGGAGTGTTGTCGCAGGAAAGCAGCTTCCATCATCAGTGACCCCCACCAGCCACAGCATTCTCTCCTCTCACTGCTGCCATCAGGAGCCTCAGGACTCACATTGCCAGGTTCAGGAACAGTTATTACCACTCAACCATCAAGCTCCCGAACCAGAGTGGATAACTTCACTTGCCCCATCACTAAACTGTTCCCACAACCCATAGACTCACTTTCAAGGACTCTACATCTCAATTCTCGGTATTTATTGTTTGTTTGTTTGTTTGAATTGAATTGACTTTATTTCTTACATCCTTCACTTACATGAGGAGTGAAAATCTTTACATTGTCTCCTCCTGAATATGCAATGTGGAAATTATAGTAATTTGTAATAAATAGTATGTACAGTAAGACATACAACAGAACAATCAATATAGCTTAGAAATACAATTGTCAGCATGAGTTAATCAGTCCGATGGCCTGGTGGAAGAAGCTGTCCCGGAGCCTGTTAGTCCTGGATAGTAGCAGCTGGAACAGATTGTGGTTGGGGTGACTCAGGTCCCCAATGATCCTTTGGGCCCTTTTTACGCATCTGTCACTGTAAGTGTCCTGAACAGTGGGAAGTTCACATCCATAGATGCGCTGGGCTGTCTGCACCACTCCTCTCTACAGAGTCCTGCAATTGAGAGAAGTACAGTTCCCAGACCAGGCAGTGATGCAGCCAGTCAGGATGCTCTCAATTGTGCCGCTGTAGAAAGTTCTTGGGATTTGGGGACTCATGCCAAACTTCTTCAACCATCTGAGGTGAAAGAGGTGCTGTTGTGCTTTTTTCACCACACAGCCCAGTTTGTTGTCTTTTGCATACTAGATCTCCATCCTGTTGATGTCATCTTTTGTTAATTCTATCATGGTTATTATATTTATTGAGTATACCCAAATGAAAATGAACCTCAGGGTTGTATATAGTGGCAGATATGTACTTTGGATAATAAGTTTCATTTTAACTTTTGAACTTTGAAGAAAATAATAATAATAAATAAATAAGCAATAAACATTGAGAATACAAGTTGTAGAATCCTTAAAATTGAGTCCATATGTCGCGAGCCTATTGGTGACAAATCAGGTCACTTATCTGTCACCAGTCTCAGAGATATCCTTCCAACCACATTGCACTCTACCCTATCAAAAGCTACAGTTCTGTTCTTAAGCTTCAAAGAGTGGCTTTCATATTTCCAAACCATGGCCCCATGTGTCCTCAAAGTGAGGCCACTGTGTCGGACACGTTATGGAAGGTGAGCTTCAGAAACCATTAACCTCACCAATACTTCCTGGCCCTGACTAGAATTAATTAACGATTCCATGTGTTGGAATCTCACCGTGAACGGACAATTGCATCAACTCACTCTGTGTCAGTCTACTGAAAATTAGGAAGAGCTTTAATGGAGTAATTTCACCAACAACCTCGGGTCACCTTGAACTGATCCAAAATCCACAATACTGGACTTGGGACTCAATTGTTATGGAATGATCCCATAGGTTGCCCCTCTCTCAATCCAATATTCCTGATAGAATACCCTGTGGTAAACCCTGACCTCTCAACCGTAAGCATCAGCTGTGGGTCTAAAAGCTGCAAATTCAAGCCCCAGTCTAGAGACCACCAGCAAACAGAGTTGATAGGGCTTGACACTGTCAGAGACAACACCTGTCAGGTGACTGATAATCCAAGGCTTCCCATGCTTTCTTAGGTGGGTGTGTAGATAATGTAATGCAAGAAACAACATTCCTCCCTTTAATGTTGGTCTTTACTTTAAATTGGCTACCCTGTCTCCTGCCACATATCGTACACTGAACCAGTACTCAGTTGCTTCCCAGGTGAAACAGGGATACATCTGAGCTGTGGCACCACACAGTCTCCTTCTAAAACTCCCTCAGAGCACTTCAGCATCCTTTGAAACCCTACCCTCTGTCCCTTTCTGAATGGCCCTCAGCTCAGTCACTCTGCATCCTCCAGGCATGACGTGAATCTGTGGGGGCGGGGGGACTGGAGTGAGAGGGTCTGCACTGGGTTTCCTCTGTCCCTACACATTCACTCACACTGCTGGTCATACACCCCAGGCAATCTTCCTCGACATGAATGGGCAGCAGGCAATGTGGGCTCCAGAGAGACTGCCAGAGGGCTAATGGTGAATCAGGTTAGAGAGGAAGAGGAGGAGCCGTGGGGAAAAGGAGTATGGAAGCAGGGAGAGTGAATAGACCTGACCAAATGAGCAAAGGGAAGGAAGGGGGAGGCAAGGGAGCAGCAGTTCATAGAGTGGAGTCCCTCCAGGCACCTGAGGAAGAATTTGCTGGACCTCAGCCTACAGCTGTACATTTCAGAATGGATCAACACTATTGCCCAGGTTGCCATTTTCCATGGCCTGTGGAAACTCAAAAAAAGTCACTGCACCAACGTATATACACGAGGAACTCAGAACTATCTCTGCTTTGTGTTGGCTGAATTGAGGACATGGGATTAGATTTCAATCACTAAAGAAACACCTTTGGACATTGCATGGACTGGACTGTGCAGAATGAGGCCACTCAACCCGTCTTCTCCAGACTGTTTTCCATGCTGTACTTGGGCCTTTCCCCAGCCTCTTCAGTCCGATCTCAATGAAGGGTCCACGAGGGAGAAGTGAAGACAATAGAAGGAATTTTGTATTCAAAGGGAGGCAATTTATTCATAAGCAAGAGTTTTGGACTTACTGTAAGTAAAGCCAATTATTTAGTGTGTGTGGTATATTGACAAATCTGGTATATTAACCAAATTTTATCTGGTTAAAATCAGATAGCAGAGAGGCAAAGCAAATTTTCAGCACTTTGAAATTTTTATACATTTGCAAGTAAAGTGAACATCCCAAACTCATGAAGGAGGACAAGGACAGTATTAAACTTAATCAAAGCTTGTAATTCTGCCAAGGGTGTGGTGAGCTGAAGGATCTGCAGAGATTCAGAACACAGCCAAGAAGCCAAAAAGTTGATGGAGACAAGAATACGAGAGTGAAGTCAGAGGAATATAAAGTAAGGCTGTGGGAGCTTTTATACCTATATATGAAGGGATTACTAAAATTACATGTGAAACTGACAAGAGGATTATAATGGCCAGTAAAGATGTGACTGAGGCATTGTATCTGTCACCTTAGTGAGAGATGCAGACACAGAGTTTAATCGTTGGGTTTAAAGTGGGGCAGGCGAGGTCCTGTATTCATTAATGTTACTGAAGAGGAACTACTGGAGAAAGAGGTGCTAGAACTAGACAGCAAGATCAAGGACATGGTGGGAGACAAATTCCAAAAGGGAAAGAGAGCAGCTGCACGTGGTAACCTAACATTCCCTATGGTGTTTGAGGGAATGTGAGCTCAGACCAAGCTTGCTCCTGTTTCTATGTGACTTTCTGATCTGCTACCCCTCTCTGTGTTTCCCCCCTTACACCCATCCCTGCTCCTCACATCCACTGGGGATAGAACAGAAACGGGGATAGGCTAAAACTATTTTCCTTTGAAGATGTATATAAAATTGTAAGGGGCATGGAAAAAGTGAATAGCCAAAGCCAGAGTAGAGTCTAAATCTAGAGGGAATTGCTTTAAGGTAGGAGGGAAAAGGTTTAAAGGGGACCTGAGGGACAAGTTTTACCACACAGAGTGTGGTGGGTATATGGAATAAGTTACCAGAGGAGGTAGTAGAGGTGGGTACAATTACAATGTTTGGACAGTTACATGGATAGTAAAGGCTAGAGACCACAGGCAAATGTCATGATGTGTATGGCCAATGTCAGAACCCAAATGCGGAGGAAAGACAGACTCCAATGTGGAGCCGGTGACCAGAGTCATATGAATTCCAGTAGAACATCAATGGCGCGGCCACGCGACACCACGAGACATAACATTCTCAAAACTAGGACCCCACAATTCGTGCTAATCAGACGTCCACTTAAATAATACCAGTATCATGGAATCCCCAAGCTCATCAAAATAAACTTAACAAGTCTAAACAGAAAGCACCAGGAGACCACATGACAAGGAACTCTGAATGACTAACAACTCTCATTAGACAACAATTAACCAGTTCAGGTGCCCTAAAAATATCAGTGCCTGCATGGGTCTGAAGAGCTCATCACACAAATGGAACTAGATCAGTTGGGCACCTTGGTTAGCATGGATATGTTGGGCTGAAGGGCCTGTTTCTGTACTGTATAACAATATGGTGTCAGAAGCATACACAAAGGTGAGAAAATCTGCAGATGTGGAAATCGAAGCCACACACACAAAATGCTGAAGGAACTCAGCAGGCCAGGCAGCATTTATGGAAATGAGTAAAGGGTCAACATTTTGGGCCGAGACCCTTCATTGGGACTGGAAAAAAAAGAGATGAAAAGTTAGAGCAAGAGGTTGGGGTGAGGAGAGGAAGTAGTATAAGGTGGAAGGTGAAAGGTGAAAATGGGAGAGGGGGAGGGGTGAAGTAAAGAGCTGGGAATGTGATAGGTGAAAGAGATAAAGGACTGGAGAAGGGGAAAAATCTGATAGGAGACAGTAGAAGACCATGGAAGAAAGGGAAGGGGGGGGGAGGAGCACCAGAGGGAGGCGATGGTCAGGTAAGGGGTTGAGGTGAGAGGGAAATGGGATGGGAATGGGAATGGTGAAGGGTGGGGGGTAATTACTGGAAGTTCACAAAATTGTTGTTTATGCCATCAGGGTGGAGGCTCCCCAGACAAAGTACAAATGGTGCTTCCTCCAGTCCAAGTGTGGAAGCAAAACAAGTGCTACACCTGCCCCTACACCTCCTCCCTCACTACCATTCAGGGCCCAAACAGTCCTTCCAGGTGAAGCAACACGTCACCTGTGAGTCCGTTGGGGCCTTTCTTTCTTTATTAATCTTTTTATTAATTTAAAAGGAACATAAATACAAACAAGAGGAGAATTATCTCAAATATATATATCAATAACCATACAGAGATTAAAATAGACATTATCAAAATCATACATAGTGTTAAGCTAGTATATAATATATAATAAAAAAAGAAAACAGCAATTCTCCTTTTATCAGTTCATAAAGAGGAAAGAAAAAAAACTTTGTATTTTAAATCAGAAAAAAAAAACCACTACACTATACAAAACAAAGGTACTGGGTAGTCCATTCTGCCGATATGACCAGAAAAGAAAAAGAAAGGCTCTCTGATCAAATCTAAAACTTCGAGAAAAAATTGGAAGAGTAATAAATCAAATCAAATGAAAATATTGAATAAAAGGTCGCCAGATTTGCTCAAATTAAAGGATGTATCAAATGTCCGACTTCTTATTTTCTCTAAACTTAAACAGGACATAATGGAGGAGAGCCAATAAAAGACTGTAGGTGGATTAGAATCCTTCCACTTCAGTAAAATGGCTCTCCTAGCCAATAAAGTTGAAAAGGCCATCATACGTTAAGTGGAAACAAGAATATTTCCTGGTTTTGATGGGGTAATCCCAGATATTGCCGGAAGTAAATTAGGTTGTAGGTCCAGATCCAAAACTTTTGATAAAGTTTTAAAAACATCTCTCCAAAAATTGTCTAGCTTTATACAAGACCAAAACATATGAGTTAAAGTGGCCACCTCGATATTAAATCTGTCACAAACAGGACTGATGTTGGAAAAAATATGTGCTAGTTTATCCTTTGACATATGGGCCCGATGCACTACCTTGAACTGTATCAAGGAATGACGGGCACAAATAGATGAGTTATTAACCAAATGAAGAATTTTACTCCATTGATTATCTGAAAATGACTCTTGAACTTCCAATTCCCAGGCACGTTTAATTTTATTGTTAATATCATTCATAAATTCAATATCCATTTATAAATTATAACTCTCAACCCTTTTTGAAGTGATTTAAGCTGAAAAAGAACATCTGTCACATTGGTGGATAAGCATAAGGGTAATTTGGCAGCAAACCACGTAACAAATTCCTAATTTGTAAATATCTAATGAAATATACATTAGGTAAACCATATCTTAAGTGTGCATGCACCGATCGTGCATGCAGCATGTAACAGCCATTCCAGACCAGTATTCTTACTTTTTTCTCCTTACTTTTTAACTTATGTTATGTCTTGTATTTTTTTTGCACGGTAACACGTTGAAGCTGCACCCTTTCTAACATGCTGGTAGAGAGTGTTTTATTTGGGTTTTTAGCGCTGGAAATAGTTACATTCCGACACGTCTCATTAGCAGGACAGAAGCATGGTAGTATTGTGTATTCCAGGGACCAGCTGCTTGCGCTAATGCCGGCCGGTTTAGTGAGCAGAGCGGCGGACACCCCTGCTGAAATCTCGAGGAAAAGGCAGAGAGGATGCAGGGGGGAATCACAAAGGCAAGGAAAGAGGACCAGGTCGAGACAGCAGAGACTTATGGAGAAGAGGAGTTCGGTGGGTAATAAAATGGACGAGTTCACGGCACTAGCCAGGAGTCAGAGAACATTTCGGGAGTGCAGTGTTATGTGTTTCACTGGAACGGGGCTGCACGAGGACATACCCGATCAAAACTTCTCCATGGACGGCTTCCAGACCGTTCCGGCTGACCGGAAGTGCATTGAGAGCAGTAAGCGTAAAGGAGTTGGGTGCTTACTGTTCTGGTTAACAACAGATGGTGCAATCCGGGTCATATTACGATCGAGGAACGTGTTTGTAGACCGGATATTGAACTTTTTACTGTTGGACTTCGGCCATATTCCACCGAGATACAACACTGGGCAGCACGAGTGGTCATTCCTGCCTGTGGCCATCAAACTTTGCAGCTCCTCCCGTG
This sequence comes from Mobula hypostoma, assembly GCF_963921235.1. Taxonomy (NCBI): domain Eukaryota; kingdom Metazoa; phylum Chordata; class Chondrichthyes; order Myliobatiformes; family Myliobatidae; genus Mobula; species Mobula hypostoma. The sequence continues at coordinate 33,941,288 of NC_086101.1, forward strand.
GAGGGTCAGACACCCTGAGCCAATAGGCTGGTCCTGGACTTATTTTCCATCTGGTATAGTTTGCATTTTGTTGTTTGATTGTTTGTGGTTTTTGTATTGCTATAGTTATGCTCTATTCTTGGTTGGAGCTGCTGTAACAAAACCCAATTTCCCTCGGGATCAATAAAGTATATCTATCTATCTATATTGATCCACTAACTGAGAAAAAGACATTAAACAGTGAGTCCGTTGGGGTCATCTCCTGTATCTGGTACTCCTGGTATGGCCTCCTGTATATCAATGATGCCCGACATAGCTTGGGAGACCGCTTCGCAACACCTTGTATTCCGTCTAGGCATGAAGGTATGAACATCGATTTCTCAAACTTCTGGTAGTTGCCCCCTCCCCTTCGCCATTCCCATTCCATTTCCCCCTCTCACCTCATCTCCTTACCTGTCCAACACGACACTCTCTCCTCCCCTTTTCCTATCTTCCGTAGTCTTCCGTCCTCTCCTATCAGATTCCCCCTTCTCCAGCCCTTTATCTCTTTCACCAATTGACTTCCCAGATCACCCCTCCCCCTCTCCTGGTTTCACCTACCACCTTCTTGCCCTCCCCCCACCTTCTTGTTCTAACATCTCATCTTTTACTCAGTCCTGCTGAAGGGCGTCGGCTTGAAATGTTGACTGTTTACTCTTTTCCATGGATGCTGCCCTGCTGGCTGAGTCACTCCTGTTAGGTACGTTGCTCAGGAGCATACACAGTCCGTGATTAGTCTGTTCGCTGATGCTGTAGCCACATGTGGAAACAGGCCCATTGTTTGTTTGCTATCTCGGTATCCTGAACAAACAGCGGTGAGTAGATAAAGTATTTCTGCTTCCTCCTGACATCCCCAGCACAGAAGCCAGTCCGATTTAGTGCTAGTGACTTTGGCAACCGACTGAGAGCAGCGGCTATAGCAAACACTACAGCAGCTGTGGTACTGAAGGCCACACTCCAAAGTTAGCTCTGCCTCTAGCTAGTCCACTTACAACACTGGCATCCACCCAACCATGTGGAAACTTGCCTAGCTAAGTCTTGTTCACAAACTGCAGCACAAACCCGATCTGGTCCACTCTCGATATTTAGGGCGATGGGGGATGTCACTGACAGAGCTGTCCAGCAGCACCTATTCCCAATAACCTGCTCGGCAATGTCCATTCTGGAGCCTCTGCACAACCACTCAACTCCAGGCCAGATCGCAGTCTGGGTCAAAGAGACATCAGTCAGAGCCGAGCTCCAGTGGTGAGGGGAGGTAACCCAGGCAACCCTAGACGGAATGTGGGATCAAGGGGCCCTGGTAAATCTAAAGTCAGTGGGCTTTGGACAAGCACTTCACTGGTTGGGGCCATAGCTTGCAGAAAAAAAAAGATGGTTGTGACCATTGGAGGTCAATCATCACAGTCCCAGAACATCACCATAGGAGGTACTCAGGCCATTCTCGGCAGCATTACTCCATCATAAGATCAGGTGTGAGAATGTCCATTCCTCCCAGACTTGCAGCCTTGGTCATAAATCAGGGCGTAGGTTCCAAGTAAAGAAGAACACAAACTACAGGCTCCCTTCAGCATCACACACATATTCCAGACTAGAAACTTTATCACCCAGCCCTTAATTACTGGGTCTACATGTCAGAACTCCTTCCGCAAAGCCATCAAAAGGACGACACCAGCTCAAGGCCAGGGTCACCAGCACCCTCAAGGGATGGATAACAACGGCTGGACCTGCTGGTGGTAAGTTTAAGGGGAAGCTGGATATGGGTTCATACAAAGAAATGTCATCACACTCGTATGATGATGGGTGAACTGCATATCACATGACGAAAATGTCACCTGGATAGGACACCGGGTTCTGTAGATGCTAGATGCTGCCTGACCTGCTGAGTTCCTCCAGCACCTTGTGTGTTGCTCACTTGGTCAGGCATTGCTTGGGAAAATGTCATGTGATGACCAAACTTCCATCGGGATACGGCTATTGCATCCACTCACTGACACATCGTTCCTCAGTGATTCCTGGTCTGGGCTGTGGGCTAGCCTGGAGAAGAGCAATAGACTGAAGCAATGTTGACCAGGAAACGGGCTGTGTGATGATAATGCTGATGAAGGTGGGGGGGTTCTTATGCAGCTGTCCTATAGCCTTAACGCACCCACCCAAGCCTCAAACCTTAGTACTATCCCACACACAGACCACAGGACGAGAGGAGTCCTTGGAGAGAGTGCAGAAGAGGTTCACCAGGATGTTGTCTGGATTAGCAAGTACTAGGTATAATAAAAGGCTGGGCAACATTTATTGTTTCCTGGGCAGCCCCCAAGGGTGGGAAGCAACCTGACAGAGGTTTATAAAATTATGAGAGACATAGATAGGGCAGACTGCTAGAATCTTTTGTTTTTGCAGAGCAGGGATGTCAAATACTAGAGGGCACAGGGTTAAGGTAAGATGGGAACAGTTTAAAGAAGATATACAGTGGTATGCAAAAGTTTGGGCACCCCAGTCAAAATTTCCATTACTGTGAATAGCTAAGCGAGTAAAAGATGATCTGATTTCCAAAAGGCATAAAGTTAAAGATGACACATTTCTTTAATATTTTAAGCAAGATTTTTTTTTTCATTTCCATCTTTTAGAGTTTCAAAATAACAAGAAAGGAAAAGGGCCCAAAGCAAACGTTTGGGCACCCTGCATGTTCAGTACTTAGTATCACCCCCTTTGGCAAGTTTCACAGCTTATAAACACTTTTGTAGCCAACTAAGGGTCTTTCACTTCTTATTTGGGGGATTTTCACCCATTCTTCCTTGCAAAAGGCTTCTAGTTCTGTGAGATTCTTGGGCCATCTTGCATGCACTGCTCTTTTGAGGTCTATCCACAGATTCTCGATGATGTTTAGGTCAGGGGACTGTGAGGGTATGGCAAAACCTTCAGCTTGCACCTCTTGAGGTAGTCCATTGTGGATTTTGAGGTGTGTTTAGGATCATTATCCTGTTGTAGGAGCCATCCTCTTTTCATCTTCAGCTTTTTTACAGACGGTGTGATGTTTGCTTCCAGAATTTGCTGGTATTTAATTGAATTCATTCTTCCCTCTACCGGTGAAATGTTCCCCGTGCCACTGGCTGCAACACAAGCCCAAAGCATGATCGATCCACCCCCGTGCTTAACAGTTGGAGAGGTGTTCTTTTCATGAAATTCTGCACCCTTTTTTCCCCAAACATACCTTTGCTCATTGAGGCCAAAAAGTTCTATTTTAACTTCATCAGTCCACAGGACTTGTTTCCAAAATGCATCAGGCTTGTTTAGATGTTCCTTTGCAAACTTCTGACGCTGAACTTTGTGGTGAGGATGCAGGAAAGGTTTTCTTCTGATGACTCTTCCATGAAGGTCATATTTGTGCAGGTGTCATTGCAATGTAGAACAGTGCACCACCACTCCAGGGTCTGCTAAATCTTCCTGAAGGTCTTTTGCAGTCAAACGGGGGGTTTGATTTGCCTTTCCAGCAATCCTATGAGCAGTTCTCTTGGAAAGTTTTCTTGGTCTTCCAGACCTCAACTTGACCTCCACCATTCCTGTTAACTGCCATTTCTTAATTACATTATGAACTGAGGAAACGGCTACCTGAAAACACTTTGCTATCTCCTCACAGCCTTTTCCTGCTTTGTGGACATCAGTTGTTTTAATTTTCAGAGTGCTAGGCAGCTGCTTAGAGGAGCCCATGGCTGCTGATTATTGGGACAAGGTTTGAGGAGTCAGGGTATTTATAAAGCTTTGAAATTTGCATCACCTGGCCTTTCCTTGACTGTGAACAAGCCATAGCCCTAACAAGCTAATTAAGGTCTGAGACCTTGGTAAAAGTTATCTGAGAGCTCAAATCTCTTGGGGTGCCCAAACTTTTGCATGGTGCTCCTTTCCTTTCTTTCACTCTAAAATTGTACAAAGCAAAAATAATACACTAATCTTGCTTAAAATGTTGAAAAGAATGTTTCATCTTTAACTTTATGACTTTTGGAGATCAGTTCATCTTCTACTCACTTAACTATTCACAGTAACAGAAATCTTGACCGGGGTGCCCAAACTTTTGCATACCACTGTACCAGGCAAGTACTTATTGTGTCATGGAAGAAGATACAATAGGAACGTTTAGGACAAGGAGGTGAAAATGGTCGAATATAGATCGTATATTGGTTTGATTGGCATCACAGTCGACAAAGACATGGTGGGCTTAAAGGCCAGTTTCAGCGAGGGGAGGGTTATTGCATGAGGTGTGCACGCCTCGGAAATGAGCACTTTGGATATTAAGTAAGTTGGGAGGGGGTGGAATGTGCACGGGAAGAGGGGACCGTTTATATTATCCAGGCCCCACCCTCCGTTTATGATCGAATCCACTCACTTCTGGTCCAGAGAAACAGGTCTCCTCTGCGGCCTCACACCCACCGAGCCTGACTCCCACCACAGCGGGTATCAGCACTGAAGGAGCGGGCAGTGGATGAGGAAATTCCCCTTCCCTCGCCATTCCCGCTTCCTTCACGGACATTGGCAATTTCTTTACCGGCTGGTCTAGCACGGGGTCGTCGTGAACCCAGCGTCCGCACCGATCCCACCCCCCCCCCGAGTATCCGGGATCCGGGGAAAGGGTCGGGACTGCGGGGTCACGTTGGGCAGGAGCTTGTGTCACTGCGCCGTTCGCTGCCTCAGTTTGACTCCGGACTGATGCAGGCAATTCAGTTCTGAGGCAACACATTGGCAAAGGGGTGACAGAGAGAAGTCGCCGTCATTTCCCGCCCATTTCCCGCTTCCTCGTTGGCAATCAGACTAAATAAGAATGAGATGAATTGTGAGAAATGCGCTCGTTACTGATCCTGGGACAGCCCAGTGGGCACTCCTGTGGGAACGGGCTGGGACTGTCGTGTCTCCCAGCACCACCACCCCCCCCTTCTCTCTCACTCACACACACACACACACGAGCTCCATGGTCACGGGGACTCTCCACTCAGCTCCTCCCGGCCACGGGCAGGGTGGAGGTATCCCAGGGAGAGATGTACACCCCAGACACGGGTCACGCTGTGTTTCCCCCCTCCCCCCGCCATCGCCGCGCCCGCCAGCAGCGGGGTCAGACTCCTCGACCCACAGATGCCAACTGCACCTGCACAGTCAGACCAGCGCGGTTCAGAACTGCTCAACGCCTCCCCATAAACCATCACACTGCTCCAGAATTCCCTAAAGTCAATCAATGTGCGCCCGAACGGTCAGTCTCGGCGTCCGATCCCCGTCCCGGGCATCACAACCGCCCACCACCACCACCACACAGACCAACCTTCGCAGTAAGCAGTGTAACTCTATTCCGTGTTACTTACCGCTTCCTCCAATCTTCGAGTCTGAGCCAGGAGCATCCAGCACCTCAGGCGGGACGTCAGCCGGACTCTGCACCTCTTGGCGTCTGGCCACCCGCGGGGTGGGGGCCAGTAGCCGCTGCCGAGTCTCCCCCGTGCCCGGGGGGCGGGGGCTTTGCTCTGGAGTCGGAGACTGGAGCGGTACGTCGGTGTGTCTGAACACAGATTACCAGAGCTGGAAACCCGCTCTCTGTTCCCAGTTTACTAGCTCCTCCCACCTCACTGTCCTTAAACATGTTGCAGGGAGATTTAACCCTTGGCTGCGCATACCCACACTCACTGTAAGGAGAGGGGCAACCCTCGCCATGGATGTGCGGGGCCACTGAACTCGGACAGACGCAAGCTGCCCCTGATAAGAAGCGCTGATCATCGCCGTCTTCACCCTGAGAAATCCACAGAACTTCCGAAGAAAGGACCCGGGAAGACCTTTCATTGGGTCTCCGCTGATGCTCACGGGCAGAGACTGAGTAACGGTCCACCCGCAGTCTCCCAGTGCAAACCCTCTGCGGACCGGGTGGAGTCACTGCCCAGCTACGCACCCCGCTAACCCTGCAAAATTACCTTTTCCTTAAGGTCCTGGCGAAGCCCCCTCCTCCCCTTGAGTGTAGGTATGCGCAGCCAAGGGTTAAATCTCCCTGGAACTTTCAGTGAGGTGGGAGGAGCCAGTAAACTGGGAACAGAGAGCGGGTTTCCAGATCTGGTAATCTGTGTTCAGACACACCGACGTACCGTTCTAGTCTCCGTCTCCAGAGCAAAGCCCCCGCGCCCCGGGCAGAAGGGAAACTCGGCAGCCGCTAACCCCCGTGTGGCCTGGCATCGGGAGGTGCTGGCGTCGGCGGAGACGGGCTGATGTCTCGCCTAAGGTGTTGGCTGCTCCCGGCCATTCTGTTCCTGGCTCAGACTCGGAGCTCGGAGGCAGCGGTGAGTAACACGGACTGAAGTTATATTGTGGGGTGGAAGCTTGGTTGGTGCATCGGTGGGGGGTGGAGGTAGTATCCGGATGGGCCGGACGGTGACACGACCCATTGACTTGAGAGAACTCCGCCCGAGTGTGGCTGAGGAAAGCCCGTGACATAGTGACCCCTGAACACCCGCGTGTCACAGTATCGGACACACGCGCACACACGCACAGACCCAGGTGAAGGTCCTGCCGAGGATGTAGTAGTTCCAAAGCCAGCGAGGCTCAGAAAATTCTGGAACAGTGTGTTTGCTGGGTGGTAGGATGTCCGCTTGTGAACCATGTTGGACTGATTGTGCGCGGGCAGCTCTGGGGCGAGGGGTCTGACCCTGCTGCGGCCGGCGGCAGAACTAACACCGCTTCTACTTGAGTTTGTGACGCTTTGTGGCGGATGGTCTGCTGTTGTACGCGCCGGTGCGCTCTCGGCAAACGGTTTCCAAGTTGACTGCATAGGCTCGGCGTGTGGATCTGTTTCTGGGCAATGTGGGAGAGGCAGGTATAATAAGTCCGGGGTGGGGCGAGGGTCTGTGCCGATTCAATCAACCGAGAATATCCACCCCCCACCCCAGCCGCCTCTTGCTGGGGGGGGGGGGGTTCCAGTCCAATGCTGCAGGCTGGATCTTTCCGCTGCTCGCCGTCTAGATTCTCACCGAACGGGGTCGGCTCCACCCTAATCTCGGACAGGCCGGCTGGGCTGGATAGGAACGCACCTTTCACCGTCTCTGCTGGGAGTGTGATCACAGACTGCTCTCGAAACTGCGTTCGCAAACTAGAGGAGCCGCGTATTCACCCCCCTCCACCTCAATGCCAGAAACTTTGGTGTGAGGGGAGATCCCCTCTTACCCGGAACTAGGGTATGTGCGACCGTCTCCCCAACCTCATCCTCGCCTGCTGAAGGCAAGGACCCCGTGCAGGTGGGTTGGGGACGGGACTCTCCCCGACTTAGAGATTCGGCTTCTCATTTGTTGCAGAAGGAATATCTGGTCCGTCCTGTGCTTTGATTTACTTCCATAAGTCTCACCCCATCTCTCTCCCCACCTCCCGTATAACTTTCTTCCTTTCGCCCAACTGGTCCTCACCTGCCCTGCCCCATTCGCTGGCTGTCGGGTTACCACGCTAAAGACGCCGCTCCGGGGATGGATGTGAGGAAGTTCGCGCGAAAGAACGGACGCACAGCAAGCACTTGCGTTACATTTCAACCTTAACTCCCCCGCCACCACCGCCCCATAGGATAACACGTCCACTGCACAGGGAGATAACCGTCTGTGGCCTGTTCTCTTGCACCGAGTCATCTGGGACTGCTGAATGGTGTTTGCGGTTTACTCTGTCTTGCCGAGACGGGGAGGACCACCCCGAGCGGGCGAGAGACAGGAATGCGGTTCCCCATTGTATTTAGAAACAAGACCGGGAGGCTCCGAAACAAAAGCACGGTCGGAATTCACTCTCTTCCTGTGCGGGGGAAATGGTTTTTTATTCCGGACTGGACATAGGGCCATTTCCCCGGCGCTGGGCGGGCAGAAGAGTGAGAATGGGACAGTGGACCCGGAGAGCTTGCTGGCGCGGCGGGTATCGTGGTCCCAGGAACCTGATCAGTGAGGGAGACTCCCTCCCCAATACAAATTGCAAAAGTCAAGCCAATCCGGTGTTCCTGCCATTCTCAGTCAATGGAAGGCTGGGGAGGGCCACCCAGGAGAACCCCCTCCTACTTTATATCACGGGGAGGATATACCCACTCCTTGACCTATAGCCTGTTCCTTGCTAGCTCCCTTAAGGGAGTGACCAGCCTGAGTGGGGACATTCGGCGAGGGGAAACCCCAGTCTGTACCCACACCACATCTACAGCTGAACCTGCAGAAGGTCAGAAGTGGCGGTCCCCACCCACACCAACTTCTGCACCACCCCCATCCCAGTCCAGACCCAGATCACCAGCAACCACCCCTCCCCTCCCCCCTCACCATTTCCAGGTTGAGAACAGGAACATGTTTCTCTGGCCCCATAGTGGGTGTCAGGAAGGCTCAATGTATGGGAGAATGGGTGGATCTGATAGGCGCTGGGGACACCCAGTGCTCGGCACAGTGCTCACTGGTACCACCAGTGAGTGACCTGTCTTCCAGATACAGTGGCCAATTGGTATCAGGTAATGAACAGATGAAGCTTCCTCCCAGTTTCTAGTGTGTTTTTAATACATTTTCACCATCTCAAGATGTTGAGCTTTTAGCAACTTTAGGGTTAGGACCAGCGATGGGTTCAATCCCGTGGCTGTCTGTAAGCAGTTTGCACATATCTCCATGATTCCCTCCAAGTGCTCTGGTTTCCTCCAATACTTCAAACACCAAGGTCTAGTTAATTGCTGACATGGGTGTAATTGGGTGGTGGGGATAGGGCCTGTACTGTATCTCTCTAAGTTAATACAATCAGTGGCCAATATTTTAGGTACCGAATAAGGCACCACTGAGTGTATGTGCGTGGTGTTTTACTGCTGTAGACTGTCTACTGTGAACTCTCATTAACAAGGCATTTTCATCCACAGAACTGCCACTCACTGGGGTTTCTTTTTGTTTCTCGTATCATTCCTATAAACTCTAGAGACTGTTGTGCACAAAAATCCCAGGAGATCCGCAACTTCTGAGATACTCAAACCGCCCCATCTGGCACCAACAAACATTCCATGGTCTGAATCCATTCTGATGTTTGGTCTGAACAGCATTTGAATCTCTTGATCTTCTTCTTCTGTTTTGTTTAATGGTGGTTGGCAACCAATCTCTTGATCATGTCTGCATGATGCTTTTATGCATTGAGTTGCTGCCTTGTGATTGGCTGATTAGATATTTGCAATAATGAGCAGGTGTACCTAATAAAATGGCCTTTGACTGTAGATAATGGGGTCACCAGTAAATGGAGTGGCTCAGATCTGCGATCACCCTTTCTGCCTCCCCATTGGTCCTTCACTCTGTCTCATCTTTTGCATTTTCTCTCTTACATGTGTTTTCTCTCTGTGTGTCCCAGGGTGTCCCTCCTCTCATTCTCTGGAGAAATGGACAGTGTGCAAAATCAGATCCTCATCCCTCCCCATTCCTTTCACAGCCCAGAAGTATGTGCCGGTGAGGTCACTTCACTGCTCTAACTTCCTGGGGTGTAGACCCACTGGGTCCTAGTCCTGCCCATCCCACAACACAGTCCCCACACCCTCAAGCTCAAGCCATCAATGCTAGGGTGTGGGTGTCAGGAGCTAGAGGTTCTTTCCTATTCACCACTCACTGACCGAGGGGTAGGGGAGGAGGGCAGAGAGGGAAAGCAGACCCTAGGGGAGCACAGAGTGGGTGTAGGTTACACCAGTAAGGCCAGTGGAGAAGGTGATGAGGAACCCTCCCTTGTATGGAGTGGCACAGAAGCGTAGTGGTTAGGACAACACTTTATAGTGACAGCTTCACGAATGGGGTTCAATTCCCACTGCGGCCCATCAGAGGACGACGTGGGTTTTTTCTGGGTGCTCCTGTTTTCAACTACATTCTGAAGACGTACTGGTGTGTTTTGGGCATGCCATATTGGGGCTGGAGGCATGTTAGACTTGCAGGCTGCCCCCGCCACGTCTCGAACTCGTGTTGGTTGTTGACACGAAGCAATTAATTTCACTGTGCGTTTCGGCGTACCTGTGACAAATAAAGCTAATCTTCAGTGTCGTTGCCAAGGTGATTCTCAGCCAATGTGTTACAAAGCAAGGAACTGGGGCAGAAAGGCCATGGACATCAAGACAATGGTCAGATAGTGTCATTGATCAATACTGTACAGAAAAAGGCCCTTTGGCCCATTGAGTTCTGCTAACCATTGACCACTCCGTTACACTAGTTCCACTTTATTCTTCCCGTATTCCCATCAGCTCCCTACCAGGTTTCACCACTGACTAGCAACTGCGGGCAACCATGGTCAATTAACCTACAAATCCACATAGTCTGACAGAAGCTGTTCTTGAGGCTGCATGTTGACAGACATTACTATCTAGCCTGGTGGGGAGGGGAATAGAGAGAATGTCCGGGCTGAGGGCATTCTCTGATTGTGCTGGCTGCTTTACGGAGGCAGTGCGAGTATATACAGAATCTATGGAGGGCAGGCAGGTTCCTGTGAGAAGTATATACAGAATCTATGGAGAGCAGGCAGGTTCCTGTGAGAAGTATATACAGAATCTATGGAGGGCAGGCAGGTTCCTGTGAGAAGTATATACAGAATCTATGGAGAGCAGGCAGGTTCCTGTGAGAAGTATATACAGAATCTATGGAGAGGAGGCAGGTTCCTGTGAGAAGTATATACAGGAATCTATGGAGGGCAGGCAGGTTCCTGTGAGAAGTATATACAGAATCTATGGAGGGCAGGCAGGTTCCTGTGAGAAGTATATACAGAATCTATGGAGAGGAGGCAGGTTCCTGTGAGAAGTATATACAGAATCTATGGAGAGCAGGCAGGTTCCTGTGAGAAGTATATACAGAATCTATGGAGGGCAGGCAGGTTCCTGTGAGAAGTATATACAGAATCTATGGAGAGCAGGCAGGTTCCTGTGAGAAGTATATACAGAATCTATGGAGAGCAGGCAGGTTCCTGTGAGAAGTATATACAGAATCTATGGAGAGGAGGCAGGTTCCTGTGAGAAGTATATACAGGAATCTATGGAGGGCAGGCAGGTTCCTGTGAGAAGTATATACAGAATCTATGGAGAGGAGGCAGTTTCCTGCAATGTGCCTACCTGGCTCCACAGCTCTCTGCAGTTTCTTGCAGAGAGTTGTGCAGAGCAGTTGTCCTACCAAACTACTGTCCATCCTGACAGAATGCTTTCTGTGGTGCTTCGATACAGATTGGTAAGAGTTGATGGGGATATGGCAAACTTCTTTAGCCTCCGGAAGAAGTGGAGGCTTCGGTGAGCTTTATTGGCCGTGGCATTAACATGGTTAGACTTGGCCATTGGCGACGTTCACACCTAGGAACCTGAAGCTTCCAACACTCTCAACCTCTACGCCACTGATGTAGACAGGAGCATGTCCACCAACCCATTTTCGGAAGTCAATGACTTTACTGAGCTGTTGCTGTTTAGATGAATCAGCTGGTCTAATTTTTGAGTAGTATTTGTCACTGTCGCTGTGTGCAGGTATGGGGCTGACTTGTGCAACATCTTGTACTTTACTCCAGGACAATACCCCATGCATCAATCTTCAGGCCATGCCACTCAGGGAATTCTGCTAGTATTAATCTTTTGTGACAGTATGTACTATTGTAACTGTACTTTGTGACTGTATGCATTGTGTTTTGCACCTGGCCCTGGAGGAATGGTGTTTTGTTTAGCTGTATACAAGTCTTAGGCACATGTATATAGATTAGATTAGATTCAACTTTATTGTCATTGTGCCAAGTACAGGTGCAAAGCCAATGAAATACAGTTAGCATCCGACCAGAAATGCAAAGAATAGTGTTATTTACAAAATAACTGTGAATAAAAACTAAGTGCTACAGCACACAAATATAAAAGTACTGAGACAGTACAATATGGGTGCAATATTGCTTAGCGCTGTGATGTGAGGTTCAGCAGGGTCACGGCCTCAGGGAAGAAGCTCTTCCTGTGCCTGCTGGTGCAGGAGCGGAGGTTCCTGTAGCGCCTACCGGATGGGAGGAGAGTGAAAAGTCCACGGTTAGGGTGAGATGCATCCTTGATAATGCTGTTCGCCCTGCCCAGGCAGCATTTATGGTAGATGTTCTCAATGGTGGGCAATGGGGTGCAGATAATCTGCTGGGCAGTTTTCACCACCCGCTGGAGTGCTTTGCGGTCCGATACGGGACAATTGTCATACCACACTGAGATGCAGTTGGTGAGTATGCTCTCAATGGTACAGCGATAAAAGTCTGCCAGTATTCTGGGACAGAGGTGAGCTTTCTTGATGCTCCGCAGGAAGTAAAGGCACTGTTGCACCTTTTTGATCAGGATGGAGGAGTTCAGGGACCAGGTGAGATCCTCGGAAATGTGGACACCAAGGCCTAAGACTTTTGCAGAGTACTGTATTTGTCAACATGGAGTGGAGAGAGTATTTGTGAACCTGGTGGGAGCAAAGCATGTTAGGAATGGTGAGACTGGAGCGTTGTTGTGGGAGGGGTATGGGACAGGTGGCAGAGAAGGATTGCTAGGGGCAGGAGTTGGTGCGGGTGCAGACAGACAGATGCAGCCCTGAGACACCAGGCAAGGTAATTTGATTCCAAGTACTTGGTTTATTGATCGTTGTTACAAAATATCTCTCTGGTGCTTCTCCCTTCCCCTTTTCCCAATCATTATTCCCCTCTCCCTGTCCCCTTCCCACTCTTAGTCCACACTAAATACCTACGTCAGAATCAGGTTTAGCATCACTCACATGTCATGAAATTTGTTTTAGTGGCAGTATTACAGTGAGGTACATAAAATTCCCACAATGCTGTGCAGAAGTGTTAGTCACCCCAGCTATACCTGTATAGACTTCCACACAGTACTGTATGGTTGAATGACAATTAAACTTAAACTTGCAATTCAATGCTGTAGGGATTTAGGGTTGTCACTAGTCTGGGAAATGCCTTGAAATATCCCAGAAATGTTGGTTGATCTGGCATCTCGGTAATGTCAGGAAGTACAAGCTACAGTGGAACAAGTTCACTGAATCTTTGACATCTTATCTTCATTGAAATGTCAATTAAAAATATTGGCTTTGGTGAAAATGTTTTTTATTGTCTGTTAAGAATCAGACAGATAAGCGCAGTTTTTCTGTCTGCTCTCTGACTGTAGGGATGGATGTGCTAAGTGACCAATGGTATGAGCTACTGCAGCCAGATTAAAATGTGATGGACATTTATATTGGAAACACAATGTTGCTTCTGATACAGATTCATGACCTGTTCTCCCTTATCCTTCATTCCCATCGCTCCACCATTACAGGCTTTGCTTTCTACTGCTGTGGCTTCAAATTCTGGAATTTTCTTTCCGAATGTTCTCTCTCTCGCTCTCTCCCTTCCCTCCTTGAAATGTCCATTTGGTCTGGTCCTGGTTCTCAGTCCCAGACCCAGACCTGATCCAAGCACTGGGCAGAGGCCCTAGCTGTGACCTTTCAACTTGAGTTCTCCATCAGCTTTTCCAAAGAGGGTTTGACGTGGCCAGCGCAGGAGATGCCCATCTCTTATTTGCAGAGTGCTCAGAAGTTATTGGGAACAGTTCAACTGCCTTGTCCTCTCCCCACAGTCCTGGCAATCAGTTACAATACTTACACATTTTGCCAGTGTCTCTGCTTCTTACGCTCAACCGGAAGCTATTCCATGGTCCAACAACACCAGCATGCAGGATTATTCCCAAACTCCCAACTCCCAGCCCCCTACACAGGCATAATTTTAATTTATTCCCACACACACGGTTGTCCATTGAGTCCAATAATGCCCTCCCTCCCCCTCCCTCCCCCCCCCAAGGCATTAAGGCATTCAGCCCCTCTATTCTGATCCTCAACTCAATTACATCACACCTCAACCTCAACCCCAGCTCTCCCCTTGGTCCCCTTGTCCCTCAATCATTCAGTCGGAATCCAGTCACCTCAGGGCTGAAACTGACCTTGGCGGAGTTTTGGGGTGAGTTCCAGATTCCTCCTGTTCTGAGTGAGAGGGATCAGCCAGGAATCTGTCCCACCCCCTCCCAGCCAACCTCCACTGCATCACACCCTGCTCATCAGGATCGGCAGGAGCGCTCAGCAAGCTGTCTGTATGTGTTAGTGCTCTGCAAGATCCCACAATCATCAAGAGGTCAAACAATGTTTGACTCAGCTGGATGGGTTCGGTATTGGCCCTGGGATCAATGTGATCTTTGATATTCATGTGAAAAGCAGAATTACCCCTCCCATGGTGTTTCCCCTCCTGTGGTGCAGCGCTTCCCAACACCACCCCCCTGCATGCCCCCTTGCACAGCGCTCCTTTGCTATCAGTCTCTGCTGGATGAATCCAATAGTTAAAGGCCTCATAACCAGCAGTAACGGACAGTGAAACTGGAGTTGCCCTCCCATTCCAGGTGAGGAGACTTTGTTTTGCGGAGGGCTGCTGTAAGGAAGATGTATGAGGATGTAAGGAACTTTCTGGAAACACTGTGAACAACTTCGGAGTCTGTACTGAGGGAAGATAAATTGGCCTTGCAGTGTGGATTGACTGTTGACTGGGATGGATCATGACCTCAGACAGTGAGTGAGACTGCATAGTTTTCACTGGTTAGTGGATCCCATTAGATCTCCTCACAGGGTTCCAAGAGGATTGGACAGGGAGGATGTAGCAATGCCATTTCTTTGCATCGGAGGGACTGGGACCCGGGCAGTCTCCGGATAAGGACATCGAGAGTAGAGATGGGAAAGTTAATCATCCTTTACAGTGAACCCTCTTCCCCAGAGTTTGTGGGGTCCATCAGCGGGAGTGTCCGCGACTGGGATCAAGGTGCCTTTGGGCTGTCATTAAGGAGATGGAACAGAGGCCAATGGTACAATTTGATTGTGTGGTGGAACAAACTCTAAGGGCAAAATGGCCTCCTTTACATTGTCCCGTGGTTATGGTGAGCCGTGAGCGGGGTGGGGTCTAGATGGTGGTGGAGATGAGGAGAAGAAGCAGGGTTAGGGGGGAGCCTGAGGGAGAAGATGGGTGGGGAATAGATGCAACAGCATGGGCTGAAGGGGGTGAATGGCCTGATTCTGAGCTGTGGACATGTTTGGAGTCAATGTAACTTGGATTTTTTGCACAAAGTGGAGGGGCTGACTGGCCTGTTTCAGAGCTGTGGACATGTTTGGAGTAATGTAACTTGGATTAAGTGCACAAAGTGGAGGTCAGGACGCTGACCCAGGCATCCTGGGAATTTGTAGAGTGACTGATGCCTCAGTGTACAAGATGCAGTGTGTAACAAGTGGGCAGTGAACACACTGCAGAACGGCTGCTGCATTCCCTGCATTGCCCAAATACCAAACTTAAAATGTAACCCTTCTCTCTGAAGTGCCTTGAGGCACCTTAAATTGCTTTGCATTTGCTTGTTGTCTATTTATCTGAGATTTCATTGTCTGCCTTTTTCACAGTGGCATCGATCTGTTGTGTAAACGGCTGATGCTCTATGTAACAATGACAGGTCTCCCTGCAAACCAGAATCAAACTGAGTCTTTTGCTAACTAGAATTAGCTTTGAGGATTCATTGGGTCCCCAGGGGATGCCTCAGGGGCTGCCTAGGGCATGGATTTTAAGTTCCATGCATGATCGATGCATTCAAAATGCTGGAGAAACTCAGCAAGCTGGGCAGCATCTACGAGAGGAATAAACAGTCAACGTTTCAAGCCGAGACCCTCCATCAGGATTATAGATGCTGCCTGACCTGCTGAGTTCCTCCAGCATGGTGTGTTGGAGCAAGAATTGATGGAATTGATGGAGTGGACCTGATTTTGGAATTGATCTATTATTGTCACGTGTACTGAGGTACAGTGAAAAGCTTGCCTTGCATACTGTCCTTACAAGTGCATTGAGGAAGGACAAGGTAAAACTACAGCAGAATAAAGTGTTACAGAGAAAGTGCAGTGTAGGTAGACGATAAGGTGCGAGGTCATAATGAGGTAAACAGTGACGTCTTATTGTACTAGCAGGCCATCCAATGGTCTTATAACAGAGAGGTAGAAGTGTCCTTGAACCTGCTGGCACATGTTTTCAGTTTTTTCTCTCTTCCGTCCAGTTGGTGAGGGGAGAAGGAGTGAGTGGGGTCCTTGATTATGTTAGCTGCCTTCCTGAGGAGTGGGAAGTGTAGACAGAGTCTCAGTAGGGTCTGGTTCCTGTGATGTGTGCGCCGCAAATCTCCACAGTTTCTTGTGGTCATGGGCAGGATAATTCCATATCATGACATGATGCTTCCCATTAGGATCCTTTCTATAGTGCATCGATTTAAAAATTGGTGCGGGTCAATGGGTAATTTGGGACAAATTTCTTTAGCCTTCTAAGGAAGTGGAAGCATTGGTAGCCACATGATAGGCTCCCAATGTTCTCTGTTAGGAACTTGATGCTCTCAACGTCAGCACTATTGATGTAGACACAAGAGACTGCAGACACTGGAAACTGGAGCAACACTCAAGGCCCTAGAGAACCTCAATGGGTCAGGCAGCATCTATGGATGGAAATGGACTGTTGACATTTTGGGAGAGTCCATTTGAAAGGTCTTGACCAAAATGCTGACTTGCCGATTTCCCTCTATAGTTGTTGCATGACCAATTGAGCTCAATTAGTACTTTCTGCAGAGTCCTGATTCATTCCTGGGCTGTGGGTGTCTGTCTTGTCTCTGGGCAGTGCTGAGCTGCTCTCTAAAGCCACCACCTCAGACACCAGCCCGTGTTCACACAGAATCCAGGTGGCTCAGAGCAGTAGGCTCCTGCCTGAAGGAACATCTGCAAAACTGGCAGAGAATTCCTGACCACCATTATTTCCAGAACATCAGAGTATCACCTTCCCATGGCAGGACTTTATCTCATTAACACACACAAAATGCTGGAGGAGCCCGGTTCAGGTAGCAATTGCGGAAAGGTATAAGGAGGCGACGTTTCAAGATGAGACCCTTCATTGGGAATAGAAAGGAAGGGGGAAGAAGCCAGAATAAGAAGGTGAGGTAGAGGAAAGAGTGCAAGCAGGCAGGTGATTAATGAAACCAGGTGAGGGGGAAGGTTAGTGGGTAGGCGAGAGGGAATGAAATCAGAAGCTTGGAGCTGATAGGCAGAAAAGGTAAAGGGCTGAAGAAGAAGGAATCTGATAGGACAGGAGAGTGGACCAGGGGAGAAAGGGGAGGAGGACGGCACCAGGCAGGTGATTGCATGAAATCTGAGTTGAGCAAAATGCACCCCTCACTGCTGCTCAGACAGCAGAAGCCCCTCAGCCCCAGCGCAGCAGCTGTTTGTCACTGCCGTAAGCTCTCCGGCATCACCAGATCCCTGTCCCTGACCTGGCATTCTCTCACTGTCAAAGTGCTTTGTATCCGAGCCGTCACTCCTGCTCTGCTTGGATATGATATCAAAGCATGAGCCAAACCAAGCAGACCTGACCACAGGAACCCTGAACCCACTCTGTTCCCAACGGCTTGTAACTTTCCATTCCAACTGAAACACCGACACATAAATGCCACAATCTCAGGATGCAGAGGAATACATCCCTCGGGAGTCTATGCATTTAAAATCCTCCTTTAGAATGCCAAATTTCTTCAGCCTCCTGATGACATAGAGACATTGGTGAGGTTTCTTGGCCTGGTCTGTACACGATCCCTGAGTGATCAGGTTGATACAGGTTCACAACAGCTTGCATTTCCTCTCCTCTGACAGAAAACCTGGGCCGGTTGGTTTTGTTATGGCTTCTTAGCCCATGCATAGACTTCAGTGTTTGTTGCTCTGGCTTCCCGCACCCCCCTCAGTCCTCAACCCCAGCCAAAGAAATCATGTCATTCTGGATGGAGACCTGAGCCAGACCAGCAGGGCAGAGCACAGCCTCGTCCAGACCCAGAGTACGCACCCATCCCATGTGGGGCTGGTTCCAGAGCTGGACTGGGTGGTCAGCCTTTACTGGACCGGACTACTATGGAAGTCAGTGCCAGCCTGGTCATCACTGGAAACTTCCTCCTGAATTCTCCTAGTGAAGAGCCCACTGCCAGAGAGCACAGGCTTCACAGGGTTAAACGTCACCGCCACAAGATTCATGGTAAAATATCTGAGTGAATGTTCCTGAGCCTTGCCCACTGGGAAATGCATGTCAAGAAGCGGTAGCTAATTTTCCACCCATTAATTCGTGGACAATTTCAAGGTGAGATTTTGTGACATGGATTCCTGACAGTTATAGTCCACATTTTGAATATTTCATGCTTTCCTGGGGTCCAGGGGCCTGACTAGACTATCTGAGACTTAGTTATCAGATGCATTATAAGTCAGACTCTACTGATGTGACGTCACTCCTGGTGACCCCTCACCTTTCATTGTTTTTCTTGGAACATGTACTCAACTCTTTGCCTGTAGTTCCTCCATCTTTTAAGGTCTCACAGCCACTGGAAGCCAGATATTGGTGGGACTATATTTTTTAATTTAATGCTCTAAATTATTTATTTGTAGACTTAAACAGCATGGAAACAAGCCATTCAGTCCAAATCATCCATACTGAACAAGATCCCCCTCTACACTAATCCCAGTTGCCTTTGTCCCCCTAAATCATTGCTAACCTGTCAACAGGGCATTTATATATCATAGGTTAGGGGTGAGAGGTGGAATATTTAAGGAGAGTCTGAAGGAGAACTTCTTCACTCAGAGGGTGGTGAGATTGTGGAGTGAGCTGTCAGTGAAAGTGATAGATGCAGGTTCTATTGCAAAATTAAAGAGAAGTTTAGATAAGTACATCTTTGGGAGGGGTTTGGACAACTATGGTTCAGATGCAGGTCAATGGGACTAAGTAGAATAATAATTTGGCACAGACTAGATGGGCTGAAGGGCCTGCATCTGTACTATAATACTTTACAACTCTATTGTGATTGTACCTGTCTCTCCCCTCCTCTGGCAGCTCATTCCATATATCTACTACTCTGAGTGTGTGGAAAAACTTCCCTCTCAGATTCCTTTTACATCTCCCCCCCCCCACCCCCGTCACCTTAAACCTATGCCCTGTGGTTTAAGACTCCCCCACCCTGGGGAGAAAGCCTGCAACCAGCCACCTTTTTTTTTATGCCCCTCATGATATTAAACACCTCTTTAAGGTCACCCCCACAGCCTCTTTTGCTCCAGGGAAATGGCCTCAGCTTGGCCAAACGCTCTATTCCCAGTAACATTCCTGCATATATTTTCTGCACCCTCTTTGGTTTAATCATATCCTTCCTATAGAGCTGTTCACAATACTCCAGGTGCAGCTTAACTAATGTTTTGTACGAGACATCTCAACTCCTATACTTGCGGCTTCAGACACCCTTCCTCTCCGGCAGAACAATCCTGAACTCCAGCCTCAGATCACTGACCTTTAAATCGCATCGCACAATTCCGTCAGAAATTTTCCAAGAATATGGAAACAACTTTGCAGTGGTGTGACCATATCTGATCATTCTCCTTTGACCCCTGTCCCTCTCTCTAACAAGGCAGTTTTCCTCACAGAACTACTGCTCACTGGATTTTTTTTTTGTTTCTCGCACTATTCTCTGTAAGCTCTAGAGACTGCTGTGTGTGAACATCCCAAGAGATCGGCAGTCTCTAAGATACTCAGAATCATCAACAATCATTCCATGGTCAAAGTCACTTAGATCACACTCTAATGTTTTAATTTGAACAATAATAGAATCTCCTGACCATGTCTGCGTGCTTTTATGCATTGATATGCTGCCAAATAATTGGCTGATTAGATGCTTGTATTAACAAACAGATGTAAAGTTGTACCTAATAAAGTGGCCACTAAGTGTATGTCACCATATGTTACCTTGATATTCATTTTCTTGCAGGCATTTACAGGAAAATAAAGAAAATAGAATTTATGAAAACTATACACAAATAAAGACTGACAAACAACAAATGTGCAAAACAAGACAAATTGTGCAGACCAAAAGAATAATACTGAGAACATGATTTATAGAGTCCTTGAAAGTGAGTCTGTAGGTTGTCGAGTCATTTCAGAGTTGGTTCTAGATGATTCTAAGTTTGATGTTGGTGCCTCCACAATTTATATGGTCAGACTATTACAAGATAGTTCCAAGGTTCTTGGGAAGTCTCTGACTGAGTTGCGTGATGAATTTTCAAAGTCAGCGACTTCAAGAGGCTGGAGTTCAGAGTTGTCCTGCAGGAGAAGAAGGGAGAAAGTGTTAGGAAGGGTGTTTGGAGCCTGGAGCCCAGGCAGCAGAAGGTAGGTCCACCAAGGGCAAGGCACACACATTCAGCATTGATCAAGAGGAGAATGGAGATGGTGAGGGAGGGACGAGATGGTAGAAGTATATGAAAACAAAGATTAAAATTTTAACAAGTAATTGGGAAGATGGGAGCTGGTGTAATTGCTCCATCTGCCACATAAGGAAGGACTTCCTGATGCCATCCATTTTAATTATACTTCCTAGTCCCACTCTGACATGTAGATCCATAACCTCATCTACACCTTATGTTCTGTTTGAGTAGACCATAAGACATGGGTGCACAATCAGGCCATTCAGTCCATCGAGTCTGCTCCACACTCAACACATTGTACTCCCAACCTAACACCATGAACATTGATTTCTCTGACTTTCAGTAATTTGTCCCTCCTCCCGCTTTTCTTTTTTTTTAATCATTCCACATCATACCTCCCCTCTTACCCCTTCTCTTTTCCTCATCTGCCCAATCACCTCCATCTGGTGACCTTCCTCCTTCCCTTTCTCCCAAACTCCACCCCCTCTCCAATCAAATTCCTTCTTCAGACCTTGGCCTTTTCCACCTTTCTCCTCAAAACTTCTCACTTCATTTTTCCCCACTCCCACCCACCCACCTTCCCCTCACCTGGCTTCACCCATCACTTGTCAGCTTGTATCTCTTCCCTCCGCCGCCCCACCACCTTATTCTGGCTTCTTCTCCCTTCCTTTCCAGTCCTGATGAAGGACCTCGACCTGAAACATCGGCTACTCATTCCCCTCCGTAGACGGTGCCTGACACGTTGAGTTCCTCCGGCATTCTGTGTGTGTGTTGAGCTAATGAGTGAGTTGGGTGCAGGCCGGGGCGAGACCAGACGATGATGGTGCTGCACACTGGGTGCTGGACATTGTTGTATGGGGACTGTAGATAACCCAGCAGGATTGATTGTTTAGACTGCGGGGGTGTCATTTATTAAACATACTCATACAGGATGTAAATAGCTCTCACACAAACAATTAATATTTATTTGAATTTAATTGAAGCCTATTTTTTATGTAAGCATTAAATGCTCCAAATGGAACCACAGAAATAACAGCCATAACATCTGGTTTCAGCCTCACTAAAAGAGATGATGACCTAAAACTTCAGTTTAGTATCAAAAGTTTATTACAGATAAGGGCACTTCACAATGAAAGCAATGAGTCAAATCGAGAGCTCACGTACAATTTTTCAGTTCCACGCCTGAGATGATTTATTCATGGCTGTCGGACAGACATTGAATAACACCGCTCAAACTGGAGGGATTGAGTGGGATCTCACACCAAGCTGGTGGTTCCAATGTCACCACTCTGGTTTATCAGTACTGAGGGGGGAGGGTCACAGTGTGGGAGGGGTGGTACCGAGGGAGGGACACTCTGTGGGAGGGGTGGTACCGAGGGGGGGGTCACTGTGTGGGAGGGGTGGTACTGAGGGAGGGTCACTCTGTGGGAGGGGTGGTACCGAGGGAGTGTCACAATGTGGGAGGTGGTACTGAGGGAGGATCACAATGTGGGAGTGACAGTACTGAGGGAGGGTCACGCTGTGGGAGGAATGGTATTGAGGGAGGGTCGTAATGTGAGTGGGGCAGTACTGAGGGAGCATCCCACTGTGAGAGGGGCTGTGCCAGGGGAGTGCCCCATTGTGGCAAGGGTGGTCCTGAGGAAAGGTCCCACTGTGGGAGGGTTGGTACTGAGGGAGGGTTCTACAGTAGGAGGGGCAGCGCTGAGGGAGCACCCCAGTGAGGCAGTGGTGGCACTGAGGGAGCATCCCACTGTGGGAGAGCTTCATATCTCAGTTCCTGTGATATTGCTTTGGAGCCAATAGCCATTACTTACTGAGAATTACTATAGGTTAGCACACTGTTGTCTGTGGGACCTTGCAGAGTGTAACCCCAGTGCACCTCAGAACCCAGCATGTGAGCTGCTCTGTAGAATTGCCAGGCTGCTTGTGCTGGAGAGTCTGGTTACTGTGATCACGGTGGTGTCATTGGGAGACTGTTCTCCACACTCTTGTTCAGCTTTCTTTGGCTGAGAACTGAGTGAGGGAGTGCTTTGCACTCACACTGCAGCCAGCCGTCTATGAATCCCTTCCTGTCCCTATCAAAATTCACGGCGGTACAAGTCAGTTTTCAATGGGATATTGGGGAATTGTTGGCGCGGCCGAGCTACTGTCACTTGGCCCATGACCCTGGGAATGTGGTGGGCAGATACTTGCTCCCACCCTGGATAAATCCGTCTCTGAGCGTAACCACCGCCCCTCCTTCCTGCCGTTGCCAAAGCTCTTCTGACTCACAGCTGTAGTGTTCCACACATCTGGCAGAGCACTTACACAAGGCAGCTGACACATCCAGTTGGCCAATATATAGCAGCAGACTGGCTGTGCCTCACACACCCCCTACCGTGGCCTCACTGTGAGGCTGGACTCTGCCAGTCGGTGTTTTGGCCATGGGGGAATTGGCTGATCAGGCTCTGTCAGGGCTCAGCCGGAGAAATTCTGATCTCAAAACGGGGTGAGCCAAGGAAATCGGGGATCATGAAGACTCTGTGAGGAGAGTGGAGCCAGAACTAGCTGCCCGAACATCAGTCCCAGAGCTTTGCCAGGTGCCTTGCCAATGGGCACCTGGAATTCTGACACCAGAGAGCTTGTAAGATCTTCTCTTCCATCATTTTCTCCTACTTATTGACATCTTCATGATCTTATGATCTAATAGAATTACAGGAACAGGTCCTTCAGCCCCTCAACCTCATTCATGTCCACTGTTGCTCTCATCTAGTATGCTATCCCTTTTACGCTGGTGCATCAGTGAAACAGGTGTAGGAAGACTGGCCACAATGATAAGGGTCTGATTTACACACACAAAACACTGGAGGAACTCGGCAGATCAGGGCAGTGTCTATGGGGAAAGAATAAACAGGGGTGATGTAGGGTCTCGGCTCAAAACGTTGACTGCTTATTCATTTCTGCAGATGCTGCCTGACCTGCTGAGTTCCTCCAGCATTTTGTGTGTGTTACTCTGGATTTCCAACATCTGCAGAATCTCTTATGTTTACGATAAGGGGCTGATGCTGAGGATGGATTTGTTTTATGGGCTGAGAGTTCTCGGGCTGTTCCACATGCCTTAAATTTCATGGTTAATTCATGTAACACACATGTTCAACAATGAACCCTTCTCCCCCTGCTGTAAGCTCTGCCATCATGTTGATTGACTCCATCTTGTTGATTAGCCGATGCTCTGTGAGCTCCTGCAACAACTATTCGTAATCTTTGATCTCGGAATCTAAGCTTTCGGGTTTAAGGTTTCACTCTGAAAGCAGTTTGATTAAAAGCACTTCCAAACCATTCCCCTCTGAAAGTCAAGCCATTGCTGATATTGCTGAACCATTGCTTTGAAGAAAGGCGGCAAGGCTTGAGAAGGGTTCTGCCTAAGGCTCATGAGACTCCCGCATTCTCACCCCCTCCCCATGCGCCCCCATCCCACCGGGTACTTTCTCAACTGTATCACCATTTCCCTCAGTGCTGCTGGGTTCAAATCCTGCAACTCTCTCCTCTGGAGTGCTGCGGGAGTCCTTCACCACACACACAGTAAGCACGGTTCACTCCCACCTCGTCAAGGGCGATTAGAGGTGGCCATAAACGCTGGCCTTCCCTGTAACACCCACATGCTGTAAATGAATACAGCTCCTTCAGCTGAACGGCAATAATGAGCCAGTTCAGCTTTAACAAAAGCTCAGTTTGGTTCATTAACTCTTCAACTTCAGCATGTAGCTCCATTACTGAACGTCATGAATCATTAGGCAAGTTAGCCCTGGGCATAATGAAAGTGTCTGAGGTGATACCGGAGTGTAGCCCCCACCCCCCCCCCCAGTTCTGTCTGTGTAGGGGAGTGCAAATGCGATGCCGAGGAGTGATGAGTGGGGCGGAGGAGGATACTCCCACTCAGACTGTTGCCTGACCCGCCTTCTCTCTCAGCTCCCCGTCCGGGAGAGAAGGCACTGGAAAATCATTAATTGGAATTTGTATTCCAAGATGAGCAGTATGGGTAAGTCATTAGCACTAGGACGTTGTAGATCTTTCCTTCTGTTTCCCCTCAGACGACATTTCCTCCGTACCGGCATTTGAGGGTGTTTGTAATTTTGTGGAGATGTTGAAACCTGGACTCTAGCTGGAGTTGTGGGTCCGGATCATCATGGGCAAAGCTCTTTCCCAACACTGGGTATGTCTACAAAGCACACTGCTACAAGTAAGCAGCATCCATCATCAAGGACACCCCTGTCCAGTCAGTGCTCTCTTCTCGCTACTACCATTGGGCAGAAGGTACAGAAACCTTGGGTCCTACCCCACAAGGTTCAGTTGCAGTCATCACCATTAGGCTCTTGAACCAGCGAGGATAACTTCACTCACCACAACTCTGAACAACCTACAGATTCATTGTCAAGGACTTTGCAACTCATGCTTTGAATATTGTCTGTCTGTCTAATTTGTCTTCTATTGCACATTGCTTGTTTCTCAGTCTTTGTTTATATATAATAGTTATCCATATACTCTGTTGCATTTCCTTATTTTCCTATTGAATGAATTTGAATTGACTTTATTACTTACCTCCTTTATGTTACGTCTCCATCTAAATGTGCAATGTGCAATTTATAGTAATTTATAATAAATAGTATGTACAACAGGACAGTGAAAATAACATAGAAATACAAGCAACATACATCAAAGTTGCTGGTGAACGCAGCAGGCCAGGCAGCATCTATAGGAAGAGGTGCAGTCGATGTTTCAGGCTGAGACTCTTCGTCAGGACTAACTGAAGGAAGAGTGAGTAAGGGATTTGAAAGTTGGAGGGGGAGGGGGAGATGCAAAATGATAGGAGAAGACAGGAGGGGGAGGGATAGAGCCGAGAGCTGGACAGCTGATAGGCAAAAGGGGATACGAGAGGATCATGGGACAGGAGGTCTGGGAAGAAAGACGGGGGGGGTGACCCAGAGGATGGGCAAGAGGTATATTCAGAGGGACAGAGGGAGAAAAAGGAGAGTGAGAGAAAGAATGTGTGCATAAAAATGAGTAACAGATGGGGTACGAGGGGGAGGTGGGGCCTTAGCGGAAGTTAGAGAAGTCGATGTTCATGCCATCAGGTTGGAGGCTACCCAGACGGAATATAAGGTGTTGTTCCTCCAACCTGAGTGTGGCTTCATCTCCACAGTAGAGGAGGCCATGGACAGACATGTCAGAATGGGAATGGGATGTGGAATTAAAATGTGTGGCCACTGGGAGATCCTGCTTTCTCTGGCGGACAGAGCGTAGATGTTCAGCAAAGCGGTCTCCCAGTCTACGTCGGGTCTCATCAATATATAAAAGGCCACATCGGGAGCACTGGACGCAGTATATCACCCCAGTCAACTCACAGGTGAAGTGATGCCTCACCTGGAAGGACTGTTTGGGGCCCTGAATGGTGGTAAGGGAGGAAGTGTAAGGGCATGTGTCCCAGAGCCTGTTGGTCCTGGCCTTTATGCCATGGTACTGTTTCCCGGATGGCAGCAGCTGGAACAGTTGTGGTTGGGGTGACTCGGGTCCCCAATGATCCTTCAGGCCCTTTTTACACACCTGTCTCTGTAAATGTCCTGAATCGTGGGAAGTTTACTTTTTATTTACTTTATACTTTATTGTCGCCAAACAATTGGTACTAGAGCGTACAATCATCATAGCGATATTTGATTCTGCTCTTCGTGCTCCCTGGAGTACAAATCGATAGTAAATATTAAAAATTTAAATTATAAATCATAAATAGAAAATAGAAAAGGGAAAGTAAGGTAGTGCAAAAAAACCGAGAGGCAGGTCCGGATATTTGGAGGGTACGGCCCAGATCCGGGTCAGGATCTGTTCAGCACTCTTATCACAGTTGGAAAGAAGCTGTTCCCAAATCTGGCCGTACGTTCACAACTACAGATGCGCTGGGCTGTCCGCAGAGTCCTGCGATTGAGGGAGATACAGTTCCCATACCAGGCAGTGATGCAGCCAGTTAGGATGCTCTCAATTGTGCCCCTGTAGAAAGTTATTAGGATCTGGGGCCCCATACAAAACTTCAACTGTAAAGTGAAAGAGGCACTGTTGCAAGAACATATAAGTAATATAATAAATAATAAAGGCATCCGTTAGTCTTGCGAGACCATGGATCTGCGCCTGGAAAGTCTTCACTCTCCAGGGCGCAGGTCTGGGCAAGGTTGTATGGAAGATCAGCAGTTGCCCATGCTGCAAGACTCCCCTCTCCACGACATCAATATTGTCCAAGGGAAGGGCATTAGGACCCATACAGCTTGACATCAGTGTTGTCGCAGAGCAATGTGTGATTAAGTGCCTTGCTCAAGGACACAAAACGTTCCCTCGGCTGGGGCTTGAACTCACGACCTTCAGGTTGCTAGTCCAATGCCTTAACCACTTGGCCACGTGCCCACATATAGGTAGTACACTATAGGTAGTATATGGCCGAGACTCAGTTTGTTAACTCTAACCACAATATTAATGACTGAAAGACTCTAAAGATGGAGGCAAGAAACACTGCACAGCTGGGCACTTCCCATTCTCCACCACGTAAATTCAAGTGATCGAGGAGACAGGGTGCACCGTGACCCTGCTCTCAGAACACACATGCATAAAACATAAGAGCAGAACTCAGCCATTTGGCCCATCAAGTCTGCTCCACCATTTCATCATGGCTTACTTATACTCCTGCCTTCTCCCTGTAACCTTTGATACTCTTACATATCAAGAGACTATCAAGCCCTGCTTTAAATATACCCAATGACTTAGCCTCCACAGCCGTCCATGACAATGAATTCCATAGATTCACCAGTAAAGAAATTCCTTCTAATCTCTGTTCTAAATGAACATTCTCGTATTCTGAGACAGTGCCCCCTGGTCTAAGACTCCCACATTAAAGGAAACATCCTTTCCATGCCCACTCTATCCAGACCTTTCAATATTCAATATCATTATCTGTTCCTGACTTCTGCAAGTGCCTTGTTCTGCCACAGTTCTACAACTCCAAAACAAAGGCAAGCAGAGCCTTTGCTTGTCACACAGCAAAGTCCCGTGTTGCCTCCTTGGAGGAGCTCAAGAGGGCATCAGAGAGAGTATAGGCTTCACACCTCACTATGAGGGACAGCAACTCTGATACTGGAGGCTTGGCTCATGTACGGACTCCAGTGCAGTGAACCCAAGGGTAGCAATGACATGAAATGTGGGAGGACTGGAGTCATCCCTTCGTAAAACAGAGAACTTGTGTCTTTAGCAACCTCGATTATAGAGACATTTCTCAGCCAGGAGAGTGAAGATTATTCATGGAGTACACTGATTGTCGTAATGTAACAGCTGCAGGGACAATTCCACAGTCCCTCCACAAGTATCACATTTATTATCACTGGCTTTGAAATGAGGTGGTTTTTGCAGCAGCAGTTAGTGCTAAACAGCTAAAAATTACAAAAATATATAGACACTTCAAAGAAAAGGAATAACGAGGTAGTACTCATGGATTTTGTACTGATTATAAATCTGATGGAGAAAGGAAAGAACCTGTTCCTGAATCATTAAGTGTGGGTCTTGTACCACTTCCAGGCTCTTGTACGCCCTTCGTGGTGGGAGTAATGCGATGACCACGTGTGATGGATATTTCTCTTTAACAGCATTGATTTAGCAGAGATCTTGGCCGGGACACCAGGAGAAGTTCCACGATTTCTTCCAAAAGTAGCTCTGGATTGGTGCACGCCCACCTGAGAGAGTAAACGGGATTCCACTTGATATTTTGGCTGAAGTGTTTGAGGAGGTAACAAGGAAGGTTGATGAGGGCAGTGTGTTTGATGCTGACTTTAATGAGGCTTTTGACAAGGGATACCTGGCCAGCTTGTCAAGATAGAATAGCCCCCAGGATCAGAGGCAGAATCAAGTTCAAGGTCGGGGCACCACCAAGCCAGCATTGGAGAGCAGACCCCAGCCCAAGCACAGATTCCAGCAGGCTCTCCCGGCACCTCTTCTGGTTCGCTGCAACAGGCGACCCTGTGGTGTCGGCCTAGTTCTTGCCACATTGGAGGGGAGGTTCCCCCCCCCCAATGCAGTCAATCTCGCCAAAGAACCAGCGAGCTAGGCTTGCAATATTCTACATCACCGATGTTCAACAGGGTCTGAAACAGAAGACGTTGAAAATCTTGAGCAACATACAAAATGCTGGAGGAATTCAGCAAATCAGGCAGCATCTATGGAGGGGAAGAAATAGGCCAACGTTCCAGGGTGAGTCCCTTCATCGGGGTAGGCTCCGATCAGGGATCAGACAGGGCAGTAGGCCTGGAGTGTGACTGCTTGCAGGTGTGGTTGGCACAGGAAGCTGTAACCAGTGGGGTTCCTCAGGCTCTGTACTCAGCTCGCCTCTTGTGGCAGACACTAATGATCTGGACGCAGCGTGACAAAGAAGAGTTTGCAGATGGTGCGGCCATTAGCGCCTAGATGGAAGCATTAGACTGCAGGAGGAAACGGAAAGTCGGTCGGAAATTACAGCTGGCGTTTAGTCCAGAGGATGAGGTACTGCATGTTACAGCTGGAACGGAGTGTACCCCAACTCCCAGGAGGAGTGGGGTCACTGAGGCGGTTTCATGTCACGACCGGTAAAGTAGGTACACCGAGATGGGATGTCCACCACCGCCATCAGTTCCGTCACCAGCCTCTCTGACCGGCTTTAACCCGTGCAGGCCTCCGTCAGCACCCCGGGAGAGACAAAACCGCAGCAAATCATAAATATAATAACCTCAAGCTGACAGCGAAAGAACATTCCAGAAGCAGATTCCAGCTGAACTCCCGCTGAGAGGAGCTGGGTTTAAATGCAACAGCTGGCCACTCTGAACTCAGCGTCCCTGATGTTCGCTCCACAAATTTAATTCGGTGCCTGGGGAGAGCGCTGCGGACCTGGGACAGTCGCCTCCAGCTTCCCTTCCAACCCCGCCGTTGCCCAAATAAGGAGCAAAGGAGATCTGGGCTACCGGCTGCATGTTCCAGAACATTCCACGGAGCTTGCTCATATTGTGACTGCAAAGGCAGTGCTTTGGCGAGAGAGGTTCCAGCTGATGCTCAGAGTGCCGCTGCCCAACCCTTTATATAGCCGTAAGGAGCAGAAGCGATGCGAGGCCGTTCGGCCCGTCCAGTCCGCACCGCCATCCTGGCCACCCTTCCTTCACCTTGGGCTCTTCCCGTCTTCCGGAGCTCCATCCACCCGCCGCCCCACCCCGGCACTGCCAAAGATTCACCCTCCTCACAAAACATCCACCGGTCCCTTCGCACCACACCACAGAGACCACGGGATCTGTACTGGGGACTCGGGTGGGACAGGGGCTGGCTTTCTAATTGATTCGTTCAGGGGACGTTCTCGCTGGTGGCGAGGCCGGCTCATCGGCCACTCGGGGTGCCCAGCGCTGATCCACCAACCCGCCCCAACAAAGGCGAAGGGTCTGATGAAGCCAGTCCTGGTACAGGGTCTCGACCCGGAGCGTCGACTGTCCCGACGGTCCGCGCCATGATCCTTCATCCCTCCACAGATACTGCCTGAACTGCCGGGTTCTTCCAGCTTTGTGTGTGTGTGTGTGTGTGTGTTGCTCAGGATTACCAGCACCAGCGGAGTCTCTGGTGATAAATATTTCACCAGCGCGGGATCTGACCCCGTAACCATCACCTTCAGCAGTGAGCATCCCCAGACCCGCCCGGGCACCTCAGGACGCTGCGCGATGTTTTAAGGACAGGGGCTGCCAGCTGGCCGGAATAAAATGGACCAGAGTTTGTAACCCTGGAGGGGCGTGGGTCCGGCGGGCCGACTCTAAAATCACGGCAGTTTGAAGTTGGGTGGCCTTGGCTACGATTGCCACCAGCACACCCAGCCGCAAACAGTAAACCATCAACACGGTGTGCAGACGCTGGAAATGCAGGGCAACGCACACAGAATGCTGGGGGGACCCAGCAGATCGGGCAGCACCCGTCTGTAGGGACGAAGTCGATGTTTCCTATCCTGACGTACTGTATCGGCCCGAAACATCTGTCTCTCGCCAGAGCAGGGAGAACGGGAGAGGCCGACGAGGAGCAGGAAAGGTGTATCCCAGCGCGGAACCGGGTTCCTGATCTCTGGCACATCTCCTCACCAACTTCCTCTGTCAAAAGTCCAACATTCAAAAGTAAATTTATTACCGCTTATGGTAACATTGCGATTCATTTTCTCGCTGGCATTTACAAGGAAATAGGAACAATCGAATTTTAGGAAAAACTCTGCAGCGAGAGATACAGATAGCGAAAAGAAGACAAACTGGAAATAAAAATAGTACTGAGAACAAGAGCTGTAAAGAATGCCGGAGAGCGAGTCTGCAGGGCTCGGGGGTTCGAGTCCCGGAAGAGGAGAGGTCCGGGTTGTTTAAGCCATCGGATGGTGCGGAAGGGCAGGAGGCGACGTGGCGCTCATTAGTACCACCCCGGGTCACTGACTTCCCCCCTTCCCTGGGTTTGTTTTCCTGCCACCAGTCCCTCCCTTATCGTTTGGAATGTGTTTGACGCCGAGGTGTGAAATGAAGCCGGGCCGCCCCCGGAGCTCCTCCAACAAACTTTGTGGGACATTCCTTCACCTGTTGCAGCCGAGGTCTGCACTGCACTTCAAAACCGTTCCTGTCAGCCTCGCTCACTTGTTGCTGTCTGCCCTCTGAGCCGGGATATGATGCGACCCACGGCCTCTCTGGACAGTGGGGCGGATCCGTCTTGTTGCCTGTTGTTTTGACCACCAGTACCCTGCAGGGGTGTGTGTGTGTGTGTGTGTGTGTGTGTGTGTATATATATATATATATATATATGTGTGTGTGTGTGTGCACAGCAAGATCCCACAAAATGACCGCGACTAGATCGGGTGATCGTTGAGGTTGGCATTTCCGGACTGAGCGGTCAGGCAGAAGTCTGAGGTTGATCCCGAGACTTCGAGAGAGAGACCTCACTTGGAGTACTGTGGGCAGTTTTGGTCTCCTTGTTTAAGAAAGGATGTGCTGACTTTGGAGAGGGTACAGAGAAGATTCACTAGAATGATTCTGGGAATGAGAGGGTTAACATATGAGGAACGTTTGTCCGCTCTTGGACTGTATTCCTTGGAGTTTAGAAGAATGAGGGGAGACCTCATAGAAACATTTTGAATGTTGAAAGGCATGGACAGAGTGGATGTGGCAAAGTTGTTTCCCATGATGGGGGAGTCTAGTACGAGAGGGCACGACTTAAGGATTGAAGGGTGCCCTTTCAGAACAGAGATGCGAAGAAATTTTTTTAGTCAGAGGGTGGTGAATCTATGGAATTTGTTGCCACGGGCAGCAGTGGAGGCCAAGTCATTGGGTGTATTTAAGGCAGAGATTGATAGGTATCTGAGTAGCCAGGGCATCAAAGGTTATAGTGAGAAGGCGGGGGAGTGGGACTAAATGGGAGAATGGATCAGCTCATGATAAAATGGCGGAGCAGACTCGATGGGCCAAATGGCCGACTTCTGCTCCTTTGACTTATGGTCTTATCAGACAGAGCAGTGGCGACTGTCCAAGAAGTAGCGCTCAACGCTCAGGGGCCATCAGAATTACGAGTCAGCGGACAGAGTGCTATTTCTCACTGTTTGCGGACAGCCTCGGCATGAGTTGTCACTTCACGGTTTCCCCAAATATAAAGTTTACAAACAAGGAGATTTGTATAAACAGTTGGATGGGGAGGTGGGAGTGATGTGGGGAAGTGGGGAGCCCTGGGAACGGGCTCCTTCCCCCGCAGAAATGTAGAACCACTGGGAGCAACTTGAAAAGCTTTGGGGCGGGCTACAGCTGTCCCCTTGTGCCATGAACTAATTCTTTCCGAGATGTTTCCTTTTCTAAAACAAGATAAGGTTTGGAGAGTTTGTAGTGACTTGCTTCTTACTGTGTGGAACTGCTGCCAAGAGAGTGGATTGAGTCTGGATTACTACTTAACTTCTCAAGAAAGTCTCCAGCATTTCCACTGTGTCAGACAATGTACACAAAACAATGGAAAATACATTACAGAAGTCAGTCAGAAGGAGAACCCATGTCTGTGAAATTCAGGTCCCATTCACCACATGCTCAGCTTTGGTAGGGTGGCTTCAGAGAGAAGGTGTGGTTAATGTCATGTGCCTGCACGGTAGTGTGCTAGTTAACATACCGCCCTTCCAGTGTCACTGACCGAGTTAAATTCCGTCACTGTCTGCAAGGAGTTTGTACGTTCTCCCTGTGTCTGCGTGGGTTTCCTCCGGGTGCTCTGGGTTTCCTCCCACATTCCAAAGAGGTAGGGGTTAGTAGGTTATCGGTCACAACGGGGTGTAATTGGGCAGCAGGGACTCGTTGGGCCAGAGAGACCTGTTACGTGCTGTATCGCTAAATAAAGCAGCCCTGGCCCATTCACCAGCCGACCTGGAGAAGGCTTAAGCTGCTGGAGCGACAGGTTCATGGGCACTGCTTCACCTTGCCGGACCAATCTGTAAGAACAAGGTTTCAAGGCAGAGAGACTCCAGGGATCTAAGGGAAGGAGTGGGCATTAAGTGGGCTCTTTCAGAAAGGAAAAGTTCTCAAGAAAGGGGTGGGGACTTCTGACATCCAGGCTCTCCCCACGAGGGTTTCATCTGGTACAACAGGGCTGCTGGAAAATCTGTGACCAAGCCTTCATTATTTTTTTAAAAGACTATTACAGTGCCAGTGACCTGGGTTCAGTCCTGCCCTGCCACTGTATATTCTTCCAGTGACTGCATCGATTCCCTCTGGGTGCTCTGGATACCTCCTACTTTCCGAAGGTTTGTAGGCCAGTTGGTCACAAGGGTGTAATTCAGCAGCCAGAAGAGCTTGTTACTCTGCTGTCTCCCTGAACAAATCAATAAACATAAAAATCTGATTGCTAGGATTTGTCAAAATGTGTGGCTGGGCCAGTAGGGAGGCAGCCGAGCTCCTTGTGTCTCCATCTCCCATGGGAGCTGGTCATTCTCCGTTCAGCTGTTGGCCTCAGGGAGGTGGAAGTTTGCCAGAATGGCTTACACGATTTTACTTGTTTCTTTAAAACCTCCAGGCTGGACTTTGTGCTGTGAGGGGTGGGTGGACCTGGTGTGAGAGTGGGGTGAAGAGCAGGTGAGCCCAGTACAAGCTGGGTGGGTTGGAGAAAGGCTGTCCAGTGATTTAGGACCAGTACTTTTCTCTCTAACATTCCTTTACGTATGACACTGGTGCTGGGCTGTCTTACAGAACCCCTGACTGGAGATGAGTAAACAGTGACAGACCAGAGTGAAAAGCTGAACTGTTAATAAGGAGGGCAAAAGTTAATTCTGAGAGAAAACTGGCAAGGGCTTCTGTGGATGTGGTAAAAGGAAGAGGGTAACTAGGGTAAGGTGGACCTCTACAAAGTGAGACTTGGAAATGGGGAAATGAATTAAACCATCGTCTTCGTCAATCTTCAGAGCAGAGGAAAGTCAATGCAAAACAATGTGAAGATTTCTGAACGGCTAGCTTCAAATACTGAGGAAGAAATTGTGACAGTCACCGCAGTGAGGGCCAAGGCCTCAGTGTTTCCAGTGTGTGACTAAAGGCAAACAAATCACCAGTTCCCAACAACCAGCGCTTAGGGATTTCAAGGAATGGCTGCAGAGGCATGTGGAAGTTAGGTTAATGTCCAGGCAAGGGTAGCTTACAGATAGTGTCCAGTCAGCCCAGGCAAGTGAGGCCTTTGAAGAGCATAGCTTCAATTTGCACAGCAGGGGACTGGAGCCATTTGTCCTATGGAGACAAGATAAGGATGTAAACAAAGGATTCTGGGTAACACTTGCTATTGGTCAGTTATTTCACTGATTCTGAAGTATTATTGGCTGTGAACATGTGAATTCTATTGAGTATTAATATTTATATTAGCATGGTGTGATTGGCGATTTGATTGTGTCTAAGGAATTTGAACGCAGTCAATTGATCAGTATCTTTATCCAACTAGACATTCTCTGTTCACACTTCAGAGCAGTTTGGTTATGAGCCATGCTGTTCTCCCTGTGCACAAATAAATAAGGTGTGATCGAGGAGCAAGTATTGAGATTTCAGAGAGGAGTTCATCGGCAACGACAGGCAGTGGAACCACTGACTGAGCTTCCTCTCAGTTCTGGGAAGGTACCTGTGGACTGCAAAACTTGAAGTGTTCAAGAAGTCAAAAAAGTCCAAAAGCAAGAAACTATAGGCCTGGTAGATTAACATTTGTAGTTGGGAATAAGGAGTCTATAATCAAGGAAGAAAACACTGGGCATTTTAAGAAGCTTGTTGTTGGGTGCTGTCGAGTCATTACTGACTCATGGTGACCCTATGGTTGTAGTAGACTGCCAGGCCACTCTTTTACACATCTGACCCTATGGTTGTAGTAGACTGCCAGGCCACTCTTTTACACATCTGACCCTATGGTTGTAGTAGACTGCCAGGCCACTCTTTTACACATCTGTCCCTATGGTTGTAGATTGCCAGGCCTGCGTTCTGCACAGATACTGCTGCAGCTGTTCAGAATGTTACGGTGGAGGTCTGGTTACTGTCTCCAGTGACTTTGTGTATTTTCTAACTTATGGACAAGATTAACTCAAGGACCCATCTGTTACCAGACAGCCTGTATTTAGATCTCCAGAAGGCGCTTGCTGATGTGCCACATGAAGGGCTGGCGTGCAAGGCGAGCTGGTGGTTTTAGGCCGTGGATTGAAAATTGGTTACCATTTAGAAGTAAACGGGTCTTTACCACACTGGACAATGTAACCAGTGGAGTGCCACATGGACTAACTCCTAACCCTCAGTTCCCTACCTTCTGGAGGAGAGGGCAGAGTGTAGGGTGTCAGGTTTACCAACAGCTCAAGAGAAGGCACGAGGACGTGTTCTGATGAGGATGTCTGTACTCTGCAACAGGGCAGGGATTGCTGAGTGAGTGGATGAAAATGGCGAATGGAACTGGGGGATTGTATACTTCAGAAAGGAATCTAAATACAGGTATTATCTAAACAGTGAAAGACTGCAGATGAGAGAAGTACAGAGGGATGTATTTTACATAAATTGTGTAATAAGCATGTCCTACTGGTATATAGACTGGTCCTGGACTTATTTCCATCTGGCATAGTTTGCATTTTGTTGTTTGATTGTTTATGGTTTTTATATTGCTAAATTTATGCTCTATTCTTGGTTGGTGCGGCTGTAATGAAACACAATTTCCCTTGGGATCAATAAAGTTTATCTATCTATCTATATACATAGCTCAGTGTGTGTGTGTGTGTGTGTGTGTGTGAGAGAGAGCACTGTCCTACATCTGATGTGAACAGCTATGCATGGGTGCATTGTCATACACCTGGTGTGCATAGTTGTGTGTGTGAGTGTGCACTGTCCTACACCTGGTGTGTACAGCTGTGTGTGTGCACTGTCCTACACCTGGTGTGTACAGCTGTGAGTATGCACTGTCCTACACCTGGTGTGTACAGATGTGTGTGTGCACTCTCCCACACCTGGTGTGTACAGCTGTGAGTGTGTGCACTGTCCTACACCTGGTGTGTACAGCTGTGTGTGTGTGCACTGTCCTACACCTGGTGTGTACAGCTGTGTGAGTGTGCACTGTCCTACACCTGGTGTGTACAGCTGTGAGTGTGCACTGTCCTACACCTGGTGTGTACAGATGTGTGTGTGCACTGTCCTACACCTGGTGTGTACAGCTGTGTGAGTGTGCACTGTCCTACACCTGGTGTGTACAGCTGTGTGTGTGTGCACTGTCCTACACCTGGTGTGTACAGCTGTGTGAGTGTGCACTGCCCTACACCTGGTGTGTACAGCTGTGTGAGTGTGCACTGTCCTACACCTGGTGTGTACAGCTGTGAGTGTGCACTGTCCTACACCTGGTGTGTACAGCTGTGAGTGTGAGTGTGCACTGTCCTACACCTGGTGTGTACAGCTGTGAGTGTGAGTGTGTTAGTGTGCACTGTCCTGCACCTGGTGTGTACAGGTGTGAGTGTGTGAATGTGCACTGTCCTACACCTGGTGTGTACAGCTGTGAGTGTGCACTGTCCTACACCTGGTGTGTACAGCTGTGAGTGTGAGTGTGCACTGTCCTACACCTGGTGTGTGAGTGTGCACTGTCCTACACCTGGTGTGTGAGTGTGAGTGTGCACTGTCCTACACCTGGTGTGTGAGTGTGCACTGTCCTACACCTGGTGTGTACAGCTGTGAGTGTGAGAGTGTGTGCGTGAGTGTGTTTGTGTGCACTGTCCTACACCTGGTGTGTACAGCTGTGTGTGTGAGTGTGTGTGAGTGTGAGTGTGCACACTGTCCTACACCTGGTGTGTACAGCCGTGAGTGTGAGTGTGTGTGAGTGTGAGTGTGTGAGTGTGAGTGTGTGTGAGAGTGTGAGTGCACACTGTCCTACACCTGGTGAGCAGGCAGCTGACACTCACTTTCAGCAATTCACCTCAATGTTTCAATCTCCCTCGTCTCCTTAATCGGCGAACAATGGAAGCTTTCATTGGCAAAATGGAGCAAACAACAGCTTGTGCCCCTGCCTGCCACGAGGTTCGCTCATTGCTCCATGTGTTTTGGGGGAAGTACTTCAGTAGCCTTCAACTGTTGTTTTGTTGTGCAGCCTTGTACTTTAGATCTCCTTCCACCATGCCCAGCCACTGCTTCTAAAACGTTTCTGTATCCAACATACAGGGGCCAAACAGGCTTGGGGTCTGAGGCAGAAACCTTCTGTTGCTTGCTAATGCTAACAGCTCTGAGAATGAACGGCTCACTCGAAGCAGTCCCATTAATCTGCAATATCCCTGTGATGTTAGCCTGCCTGCTGGGAGATTTGACTTGTATTGTGGGAGACTGTTAAATTGTGGAAAAATTGCAGGATAATCCTGGAAGCTGGGTGACCATAGGTCTCCAAATACCTGCCATCCCAGCAGCCCACAGAGCGGGGAAGTCTGTGTGGAGGTGGAGAGCCTCAGGGCCAATGTGTGACTGTGTCTGGTTTCAGGCCGATGTGGACTCTTTCTGTGCAGCTTGGGGCAAAGGGGTCAGAGCTGGAGTACCTGCTGACTCTCCCCCTGCCTGCTCTCACCTTTCCTCTGCTGCCGTGCGCTGCTCTCCCCAGTGAGCAACTGCAGCTGCCGAGGGTGTGTGCAGGGAGATGTTGCTGGAAACACGTTGAACGAGGCCCCACGGACCAATGTACTGTATTCCCAGGAACCGGCGTCACATTCCTACTCCACTCATCCAAAGTGTCCGGGTAATTCAGCCCGCTCCAGCTGTCCGCACTTGTGTTAATCCTCCATGCCAGTTTGTCTGTGATGGGCAGCCTGTCTCAGTGCCAGGGTCAGTGCGACACCATTAAAGTCCAGGCCTGAGGCACAGAGCAGTGAGGAACCGAGCCACGCTGTGGGAGGGGAGATATCAAGGGAGAGTCACTCTCTGGAAAGGGGTGATATCAATGGAGTGTCACTCTGTGGGGCAGTCCACAAACCACATTGATCAAACCTTGCCCAAGAATTCCAGCACCGTCCTCTAACAGCATCAAGAGAGAAAGGGACCATTTGAACACAGGAACCTTCCTTCGGGAACAGTGAGTGAGAGGGAGAGGGAGACCGTCACACGCAGACACCTTCCTCTGGGAACAGTGAGCGAGAGGCTGGTGGATGCCGCAGAATACTCACTCACCCTCCGCACCCTCCTCAGTGATTTCCATATTCCTCAGCACGTTAATCGGTGAGAAATACTCGATCATGGGCTCGCGCTTCTTCGCCTAGAGGCCACACACTTTATTTGAAGCCTCCCAGAACGCCCTTGGAGACAGCAAAGCGGGAGGTCACTCGATCACCCCGATAACAAGTGTCGATCACAGGCTCCAGCAGCAGCAGAGCCACGTTTGAGAGAGAAAGAAGTAGTTCCGTGAATTGTCTGGAGGACGTCTGCCTTGGTCACGTTATTCACCGGCGCCATCTTCTTCCGGACACTCTCACCTCACTGTCAACATTTCAGTCCCTAAATTAACATCAGAGTACAAAATCAACTTGCAATTTATGTGGTAACAAAGCTCGCCAGATTGGTTCATGAGGCTGAGCCAGCTTGAAAAGGAAGAGGCAGGACTAAGGGAATGTCTCACTGTGGGAGGGGCAGTGCCGAGGGAGGGCCAGCTCCCGATGGAATGTTACTCAGGCTCCTCCCACTCTGGATGGGTGAGGAAGATCCCATATCAGTACTCTGGGCCTGCAGGACCTTGTCTTCTGGCCACAGCTCACAGTGCCTATCCCTCCCTAACTCATACATTAGAAAGGCCTAGGAAGAGTTCACACTCTCCTCTTTAAATGGAGAGGACTGAGGAGGGCACTGACTGAGACTTACACTGTAAAAGACTTGGAATGAGAAACAGTTCCGTCTGGGTGATGGGTAGATGCTTAGAATCTGTGGCTGGGACTTCACTGGCAGGAGCTCTGAAGAGAGATGAGAAGAATCTTTTTTTCATACCATAACAGATTTTGGAACACTGTCTTGGAAAAATTGCTGCCTGATTATTCTGTAGGCATGAGGATACAAACATGGAATGTTCCCAATGGCCGCAGGCCATGTCTGAGAATGACAAATTGACTTTTGGACTGAGGTGAGAAAAACTTTCTCCTAGGGAGTGGAGAACCTGTGCTCTTCTGGCACAGAAAGCAGTTGAAGTCGGGTCATTTATAGATTCAAGAAAAAAGTTAAGTATTTTCCTAAGGACAAGAGATACGAGAAAAAAGTTGGAACACGGGCCGAATTCCACCATTCTGAATGGTAAAATAGATTTGAGCGGCCAAATCATTAAATTCTGATCTCATTT
The DNA here is from genome assembly GCF_963921235.1 of Mobula hypostoma. Lineage (NCBI taxonomy): Eukaryota > Metazoa > Chordata > Chondrichthyes > Myliobatiformes > Myliobatidae > Mobula > Mobula hypostoma. The sequence goes on from NC_086101.1 coordinate 33,980,416, forward strand.
CCTGTGTTTTTATTATTGTTAAGAGAGAGCTGAGGATGATATCAAAGAGAAAGCAACAAGTGCTGGGCTGCAAGATGATCTATAATCTTTTATTGTGCAGAAGGGACGCAGTGGACTTCCTCAGAGTTTCTTGGGCAGATCTTTGCTCCAGTCTGTCTCACAGAGCAGCTGACACCATAAACAAGGACAGGACATAATGCCCTAAATCATTCATTCCTGTTTCACAACACAAGCTCTCTGCTCAACGCAGATGTGCAGTTCAAATAAACATCCCACTGGACAAGACCCAGCCAACTGTTCAGCTATCGCTCAATGGCAGGTGGGATCAAGATGGCTAGTGGTGGTGGGATTTAATTTCTATCGCAGAGATGTTCAGTGAGACCCGGCTAGAAAGAGTCCTTCTTCACAGAGAGAGTGATAGGGTTATGTATTGTATCATTGATTGTCATGCTGCAAAGGCCAACAGCTACCGCTAACCATTGGCTGGTAGCCAGTTCCTGCCTGATAATGTGCTATTGGGAAGGGAGTTCCGGGGTCATTTGTAGCGGCTCTGAAGCTCCTTACAAGTGTGAGGTGTTGCATTTTGGGAGAACGAACTAGGGAAGAGCATACATGGGGAACTATAGGGCACTGATGAGTGTGGTAGAACAGAGGGACATGGGAATACAGATCCATAATTCCTTGAAAGTGGCACCTCATTTAGATAGAGTCATAAAGAGAATTTTTGGCACATTGGCCTTCATAAATCAAAGTATTGTTGGGATGTTATCTTGAAGTTGTTTAAGACATTGATGAGGCCCAGACTGGGGAGGAGGGGGCAGCTAGCTGTTATATAGACCATAAGACAAAGGAGCAGAAGTTGGCCATTCGGCCCATCGAGCCTGCTCTGCCATTTTATCATGAGCTGATCCATTCTCCCATCTAGACCCACTCCCCCGCCTTCTCACCATAACCTTTGATGCCCTGGCTACTCAGATACCTATCAATCTCTGCCTTAAATACACCCAATGAGTTGGCCTCCACTGCTGCCCGTGGCAACAAATTCCATAGATTCACCACCCTCTGACTAAAAAAATTTCTTCGCATCTCTGTTCTGAATGGGTGCCCTTCAATCCTTAAGTCATGCCCTCTCGTACTAGACTCCCCCATCATGGGAAACAACTTTGCCACATCCACTCTGTCCATGCCTTTCAACATTCAAAATGTTTCTATGAGGTCTCCCCTCATTCTTCTAAACTCCAAGGAATACAGTCCAAGAGCGGACAAACGTTCCTTATATGTTAACCCTCTCATTCCCGGAATCATTCTAGTGAATCTTCTCTGTACCCTCTCCAATGTCAGCATATCCTTTCTTAAATAAGGAGACCAAAACTGCCCACAGTACTCCAAGTGAGGTCTCACCAGCGCCTTATAGAGCCTCAACATCACATCCCTGCTCCTATACTCTATTCCTGTAGAAATGAATGCCAACATTGCATTCGCCTTCTTCACCACCGACTCAACCTGGAGGTTAACCTTAAGGGTATCCTGTACGAGGACCCCCAAGTCCCGTTGCATCTCAGAACTTTGAATTCTCTCCCCATTTAACTAATAGTCTGCCCGTTTATTTCTTCTGCCAAAGTGCATAACCATACACTTTCCAACATTGTATTTCATTTGCCACTTCTTTGCCCATTCTTCCAATCTATCCAAGTCTCTCTGCAGACTCTCCGTTTCCTCAGCACTACCGGCCCCTCCACCTATCTTTGTATCATCAGCAAATTTAGCCACAAAGCCATCTATTCCATAATCCAAATCGTTGATGTACAGTGTAAAAAGAAGCGGCCCCAACACGGACCCCTGTGGAACACCACTGGTAACCGGCAGCCAACCAGAATGGGATCCCCTTATTCCCACTCTCTGCTTCCTGCCAATCAACCAACGCTCTATCCACGTATGTAACTTTCCCTTAATTCCATGGGCTCTTATCTTGTTAAGTAGCCTCATGTGTGCCACACTGAGGATTAGCTTCCTGCTGACAACCCAGCTTGATGGGTTAATGTCAGGTCTCTCGGTCAAACTCTCCTCAACTGAAGCAGAAATGGCTTGGCTTTTCAAGGACACAGACTGTCTTCCATTTACTCAGCCTCACCTGTTTGTTAACCCTCAGGTAAACGCAATCCCACACTCGTTAATGCAGCCCCTGGTCAGCCAGTGACACAGTGGCATCCACACCAAACTTCGAGGAGAGTGGTCCCAGCTTCAAACCTGGTCAGCTCCTTGCATGCTTTCCATCCATCCTGGGTTGCGTGTCGAGCTACCGACTCGGCCTCATAAAAAAAATGACAAAAATACTAAAGAAATGGCAAGATGGCCGCCTGATACGCCACAAGGTGCAGAAAGAAACAACATTGCCTTAAACATATGGTGTGCTCCTTCACACACATCCGAGAGGCCAAAGATTCCAGTTATTCATTCTTCTAATGGCATATCTAGCTGTGTAATGCTCCCTCGGTGCCACCCCTCTCCCAGTGTGACCCTCCCTCAGAACCACCCCTCCCCCAGTGTGATGCTCCCTCAGAACCACCCCTCCCCCAGTGTGATGCTCCCTCAGAACCACTCCTCCCCCAGTGTGATGCTCCCTCAGAACCACTCCTCCCCCAGTGTGATGCTCCCTCAGAACCACCCCTCCCCCAGTGTGACCCTCCTTCAGAACCACCCCTCCCCCAGTGTGACCCTCCCTCAGAGCCACCCCTCCCCCAGTGTGATGCTCCCTCAGAACCACCCCTCCCCCAGTGTGACCCTCCCTCAGAGCCACCCCTCCCCCAGTGTGACGCTCCCACAGAACCACCCCTCCCCAGTGTGACCCTCCCTCAGAACCACCCCTCCCCCAGTGTGACCCTCCCTCAGAGCCACCCCTCCCCCAGTGTGACGCTCCCTCAGAACCACCCCTCCCCCAGTGTGACCCTCCCTCAGAACCACCCCTCCCCCAGTGTGACCCTCCCTCAGAGCCACCCCTCCCCCAGTGTGATGCTCCCTCAGAAGCATGCCTCGCAAAGTGTGACACGTGCTCAGCAGCACTCCTCCCACAGTATGGTCCTCCCTCAGTATGAGCCTGAACTTTCAACCAATGAGGGTGGAAAGAGACGGGTTGCAGAACTTGGGGCAGAACCTTTGAGTGAATGGGCCGTGATGTCAGGAAGCTCCTCTGTTAACAACGCTGCAGACCCGGAACCCCCTCCCTCAGGAACGTTGGTGCCTAGGGTAAGTGGGACTGGGAAAATTGTGAAGGATAGGTATCTTCTGGGAATGGAGGTTAAAGGCTGTGGTCTCATCTGGTGCATGGAGTTGAGGTTTAAGCCAAGTGCCATCCTAGTGAGATAGACTGAAGGGCTGGATGACCTGCTGTTGCTCCGAGAGGAGTCCGTGGCTGTGGATCCAGGATCCAGTCCTCAGACAAACCGTGGGTCTGGGCTCAACTTGCACTGTCCACCCTCCGTACAAAGTGGTGGTTGGCTCAAGCTGAAAGGGTTAAACAGGTTGAAGGAGTTAAACATGCCTTCAAACCTCTGCTCATGTACCATTCAGACCTTTTTTAGTTTGCTGCTGACGCAGGCATGGTCAACAGTAAGTACCAAAAGGTGTCACCTCCACTCCATGTGAGGTGATCATCCTCAGGTCAAAGTGGGACATCGCCTTAACCATGTTCCCAAAGAGAGCTCTCCCCTCACTGACAGAATCGGAGCAAAGGATAATCCACAACCTCCATATAAGGGTAGGAAAACGGATCGCAAAGTTTATTTAACTAGCAGTAACATCAAGCATCAGAGCTAGTGAGTAATGGTTAAGACAACACAATGTGACTGAACAACCGGTAAAGGCTAAAAGACAGTTTAATTTAGAATTGATGTTTGGCTTTGCACATTCCCCAGAGCTGTATAATAACTGAGGAAATATTTCAGTAGTGACAGAGTTGCTGGTTGTAATGTTCTAATAGCATGGGCAATGCAGCTGGCAAGCAACTTAATCTGCTGCCACCTTGGACTAATCTCACAGCAGTTGCAGACATTCACTGCCAGGTACTCCATTCTCACCTTCCTGAGCTGATCTGCACACCAGGTGACAACACACACACACACACACACACACACACACACACCTGTTCTGTGCATTCTTAACAACAATGCATTCCCATTTTATGGAACCGTATTGCATCTCCAGAAGATATCCAGAAGTGCTTCACAGACAGCAGTTTTAAATATGTTTTAAAGAGCTGTCACTATTAAAATATCAGGAATGCAGCAGCCTCCACTCAGTATGATCCCACAAGCATACAGGGGGATCGCTAATGTTTGTCCTGCTGTTTGAAAAAAGGACCGGTCATGTATTTACAGGCCAGTAAATTTAACTTCAGTGGTGGGCAAATTAAACCAAAAGAGCATAAGATACAGGAGTAGACTTGGGCCATTTGGCCCATCGAATCTGCTCCACCATTCCATCATGGCTGATTTCTTATCTCTTTCTATATAGCTATAACTCTACCCAGACCTGTCGTTTGTCTGACGACTGGATCCACAGCCACGGACTCCTCTTGGAGCAACAGCAGGTCATCCAGATCTTCAGTCTACCTCACTAGGATTGACTTGGCTTAAACCTCAACACCATTCCCAGAAGACACCTATACTTCATTATTTTATAGTTCCACTTACCCTAGTAACTATACTCCTGACTCCTGACTTTTGACACACTTACAAGTCAAGAACCTATCAACGTCTGCTTTACATATACCCAGCGACTTGGCTGCCAGAGTTGTCTGTGGCAATGAGGTTCCTCTTCATCTGAATTCCAAAGGGACATTCTTCCATTCTTTTGGAATCCACGCTGAGGAACAGGATAAGCTTTCCTTTGGATAATTAGGAAGGATAGTTAGGATAATTAGGGATTGTTAGTGGACTTGTGAAGGGGAGGTTGCAGTCTGGTTAACTGGATTGAAATGTTTAAGGAGCTGATTAGTTGGCATGTCCCATGGGATGTTCATGTGTTTTAGCAAGACTTGTGACGTATAGCAGAATCCAGAAATAAATGGGCATGGCATCCAAGGGAGAGTGACACCGGGTCGGTGGCAGGAAAGGAAAGGGAACGGTTGATATGTGGTTGAGACTGGAAGGTGGGGTGTCTGCACCCTTTCCCTTGTGAATATCATGCACATGAATGATTCAAGCTTGGAGGCAAGGCGCATGATAGAGATGTTTCGCATTGATGTTGTCTTTGAGGAAACCTCAATGGTCTGGTCAATTGTACAGGAAAGTGGTAAATGGAGTTTAATCCGCAGAAGTGTGCAGTGATGTGTTTGAGCAGATGCACTAAATGGGGAATTATTAAATGGGTTAAAGGAACATGAAGACCTGAGATTCTCCAACTCAGCAGAATGGGTTAATGATTGATCATGGATATTAGAACAAAAGGTTATGCTGAAACTTCAGTCAGAAATATAGGTCACACTTTTAGCACTAGGGACAGTTCAGGTCATGTCACAGAGTAGATTTATAAAGCTATCGGTAAATTGAAGCTTCAGGGAAAGATTGGTGACACACACAAAATGCTGCAGGAACTCAGCAGGCCGGGCAGCATCTATGGAAAAGAGTACAGTCGACGTTTCGGACCAAGACCCTTCATCAGGACTGGAGAAAAAAAGATGAGGAGTCAGGGCAAGAAGGTGGGAGAAGGGGAGATCACCTGCCTCTGGTGTTTCTTCCTCTTTTCTTTCTTCCATAGCCTCCTATCAGATGCCTCTTCTCCAGCCCTCTATCTCTTTCCTCAATCAACTTCCCAGCTCTTTAGTTCACCCCTCCCCCTTCCCAGTTTCACCTCTCACCTTGTGTATCTCCCTCCCCTCCCCCCACCTTCTAACTCTGACTCCTCGTCATTTTTCTCCAGGTCTGAAACGGTCTCTGCCCGAAACGTCGACTGTACCCTTTCCCATTGCTGCTGCCTGGCCTGCTGAGTTCCTCCAGCATTTTGTGTGTGTTGCTCAGATGTCCATCATCTCTCATTTGGGAAAGATTGGCGATGCCTGAGTTATTTTGTTGAGAGAAAATAAAATGAAGTTAACGGAGAGAAGTCCATGATGTGCCTTGATAGAATAAATAGGGATTTTACTTTAGCAGAACAGTTAAAAACCAGGAAGGGTGATGAGGGAATGATAGCCTTCACAAAGGCTGTTGGGGGTTGGGGACTTACTCGACCATGGGTGAAGTAATTTCCCTGAATGATCGATGGGGTGTAGGCCTCCAGACCCGATGCTGAGAGGTGGGATTAGTCCGCAGGACATGTTACACTGGGATAATGACTATGGCGTGTAAGTTCTATGGGCAGCTGTTTAGGAACAGGTTCAGATCATTAGCTTGCACCTTAGAAATGCATTGGAGGACTAGACGGAGGAAAGAGGACATGGAGGTATTGGGCGACACGGTAGTGTAGTGGTTAGCACAGCACTGATGGCGTGGGTTGGGGTGAAAGGGGAGGGGAAGACGGTGGGTAATCAGGACTCGGTACGGGGTAGGACAGTGGGTAGTGGCATTTTGTACGGTTCACGTTTGCGGAGCGAGCTGTAAGCAACTGGATAGGTCCAGGACTATCCCGCCTTCCATTCCAGTGTAACATTCAGAATGCAAGAGGGATTCAGCAGGGCAGGCAGCGTCTGTGGAGAGGGATTCGTCGCCACCCCATTGAAGGCGCTGAATGTCGCTCCTTGTTCCACGAGTTGTGGGAAACACTCGGCGAGTGATTTATATTTTCCAGAGCCTTTGTTGCCGATGTTTGTCTGGGAAGTTGACTGCGTGATCAGCTCAGATCACTAATGGATCGGGCACCAACGGAACATTCCTGCCCTCAGGAACGTCCGGCTAATGGAATGCAGCGAGATAGATAAGGAGTTTCGATTCATAATTCCTCTGGTAGATGAAAGGACTGCAGCATTAAATGTGCAGCCACTCTTAAAGTTTAGCTTTGATGCCAGGTAGTGCTTCAATAAAAGTCAGGTCAGGACTGCCTGACACCACACCTTGAACCGAGCCCTTCCTCAGCCGGCCCACTCCAAAGCCGGAGCGGGCCTCCAGAAAGGGTTTGTTAAAATGTGGCACCGAGTCCGCTGAGAGATTATAGCCAATTCACGGGTGAAGATGGAACACTCAGCAGGTCAGGCAGCATCCGCGGAGAGAGAAAGAGTTGATGCGTCAGGCCCGAACAATTCACAGCCTCTCAAAGGGCGGTCGGGTCGACTAGGTACAGTCCAAACTAATCGGCGTGCGTGTGCGTGTTGATTTTCTTGCCGAATAAAAGTCACAGTTTGGGAACAGGTGAGGGGAAGTGAGATGAGGTGGGGTAAGAGCAGAGACCGGTGAGCACACCGGAGGTAGAAAGAAGGACAGTTAGCAGGTTGGTGTGGAGCAGGAACGGCGTCACGATGGTTCGTCGGACTAGTCGGTGGGTGTTCCGCTTGAGAGAATATTTCTTCCCTCTGGCGGGAGGTTTTGGAACGTGGGGGACGGGGGGAGGGGGGAATTAAAAACGAAAAGTCCAGAGATTCGGGGTACTGATGGTGTGGAACGTCTCCCTCAGATCAGGAGGGTGGGGACTATGAACTCTTCTCCCACACAAACCGGGGTCCAGATCGAATCAATGGATGGGGAGAAGGATGGAATATTCTAGAACGGTGGACTGAGCCCAGAGCCCGATCTAAGGGCGGGTCAGTGGATGTGGAGAGTGCTTTTCCGATTGTGGGGAAGTCTCTGACCGGAGGGCCCAGCCTCACAATAATGTGGCGTCCCTTTAGAACAGAGATGAGGAGGTACTTCTTTAGCCGGAGGGTGGCGAATCTGTGGAATTCATTGGCACAGACGGATGTGGAGGTAAAGCCATTGGGTGTATTTAAAACGGATGTTGTTCGATGGGTTCTTGATTGGTAAGGATCTCTCCCTGGAACGCTGTGCCCCGGCAGTGGGGAAGTCCTGCTTCAGACGCGTTTGTTGCAGCTGACTCTCCTGGATATCATGGACTTGACGGCGTAATTCTGTGTCAGATGCATGTGACATCTGTCCGTTACTTATTTTGAGAGTGGTTCTCATTAAGATTCGCTCTGGTATTCAAGTTCCTCCCAGAAACGGCCCTCTTCTTCCTCGGGGACCAAAGCCATCCAGCAAGATCTGATCCCCTGGCTCAAACCTTCCCGCTCACACCTGTCTCAGCGTGTTGCTCTCCCAAGGTTACAGCGTTGCTGGCAACGCACAGGTTCCGAGTTACGCCCGGTCACAATTCAGTGAACACAACTCCTGGTCCTGGAACACCGGCAGTCTAATTCAGTGTCCAGAGGAAAGGTCTCGGCTCGAAACGCCGACTGTTTTTCATTCCTCTCCAAAGTTGCCGCCTGACCGCTGATTTCCTCCATCGTTTTGTTGCTGTAACTGGCGCTTCTGCCCAGGGCCCAGCCCGGGAGCGTCGCCCAAAGCTGAGCCTTGAGAGGGTCACAGGGACAGGTCAAAGCGCTGGGTCAAAAGGACGGACCTCGGGCAGCTGAAGAGATGGAAGAGGGAATATAGAGACGTTTCTGGATGGTGAGATTGTAAAATGTTGCTCATATGGGTGACTGGTGATACTTGAAAGGCGAAGATTTCTTGTATACAATATACTTGAACCCTGTCTTTGGAATTTGGCCGGGAGTTGTCCTATTCTCTGAGTTTCACTAATCCAGTGCTTTATCGGTTAGTTTCAGGACAAAGCGATTCTGTCGCAAGGCCGTATTTACAGCCCTTTTCCCCGTCCTCTTTACAGCCACAGTATCGCCCAATCTGTACATTGCTGGTAGCATCGAGTCAATACTTGCACTATGACATTTAGTAAATACATTCATTGCAACACGAGGGAGCGCCACACTGTTGGAAGGACTTTAGTGAGGGAGCGCCACATCATCATTTGGGGTCGTACTATTCCATAGTACCGGAACACGTATCTTCCCCGCCCCTCCCTCACCTCCTTCGTTAAAATAAATTATTTCCCCTTTAACGGTTTGAGTCGCCGTGTTCTGTGGCTGTGGCCGAGCCCACGCCGGGCCTGCACTCGCGTTCCGCTGAGCGCTGATTGCCGGGGGTCGGTAGGACTGAGGCTGTGGGTGGAGGGGAGGGTAAGAGGGTGTGGGTGTGGATGAGGTGAGAGTGTAGGGCCAAGTGTAGATGCGGTGGGGTTGAGAGGGATCGAGGCGGGCCAGGGCTAACCACGGGTCTCCACCTCGTTGAGTGTGTCGAGAATGGACGGTCAGCTGTGGGAACAGCTGTTGCTGAGGCCCCGGCCTAAGCAGATATCACGGAGATCACAACATGTGAAGTGGGTGGGCACATTGCGCAACACACGGCTGAACAAAGTGGCCTTTATCTGATCTAAGTGAGTGTCGGCGCGTCTGAAGCTTCCTGACGAAGACCGCTTCGGCTGGGCTATCCCTCGGCTTTGGTGTGACTAGCTTTTTGAGTTAGGCTGCTGATCTTATGACAGACACGAGGTTTTGAACTGTTTGCTTTTGGACCGTCGGGACATCTGTTGAACTTGAGTAACCTCACGCACCAATCCCCAGCCTTCCTCTTCGCGAATCCTTTCCTCTGCCTGCTACCCGGACTGGCTGGGTCTTGTCTGAGGATACACAGAGGTCCGCCGGTTGCCCAGTGAACATGAATGACCCGTTGTAAAATGTATCGATGTTGATAGTTGCCGGTTTTGTTATTCCTGAACATTAAATGCAATTTCCACAGCGGCAGCCGCGCGATTTAAACTCAGTTCCGAGGGATCCTTAGTTCAACGGCAATTGTATTCCTTCACCATGGTTCCTTGTGGTTCCCCTGCAGAGTGACCCCGGGTGTCCGCCGTGGTTTCCCATGAGAGCCACTGGGTGAAGTGTTGCGTGTCCCGCGACCCGGATCGCGCACGTCTGTCCTTACCTACCACCCCACCAGCCTCCGCAGCCAGCACACAATTCTCCGGAACTTCCGCCATCTCCAACGGGATCCCACCACCAAACACCTTCCCCCCGCCCCCCCCCGACTTTCTGCCTTACGCGACTCCCTTGTCCAGTCGTCCTTCCCCATTGATCTCCCTCCTGGCAAGCAGAACAAGAACACGTGCTATACCCACCCCTGCACCTCCTCCCTCACCCCTTAGGGCCCCAAACAATCCTTCCAGGTGAGTCGACACTTCACCTGCGAGTCTTTTGGGGTCATCTAAAGCATCCGGTGCTCCAGGTGTGGCCTCCTGTACGTATATAGGTGAGACCCGGGTAGATTGGTAGACAGCTTCGCCCAGCACCTACACTTCGTCCGCCAGAAAAAGCGGGATCTCCCAGTGGCCACGCATTTTAATTCTACTTCCATTTCCCATTCTGACATGTCAGTCCCGGCCTCCTGTACTGTCGTGATGAAACATAGAAACATAGAAAACCTACAGCACAATACAGGCCCTTCGGCCCACAAAGCCGTGCTGAACATGTCATTACCTTAGATATTAGCTAGGGTTACCAATAGCCCTCTATTCTTCTGAGCTCCATGTACCTGTCCAGGAGTCTCTTAATAGACCCTATCGTATCTGTCTCCACCACCATCGCCGGCAGCCCATTCCACGCACTCACCACTCTCTGTGTAAAAAACTTACCCCTGACATCTCCTCTGTACCTATTTCCAAGCACCTTAAAACTTTGGCCTCTCGTGATAGCCATTTCAGCCCTGGGAAAAAGGCTCTGACTGTCCACATGATCAATGCCTCTCATCACCTTATACACCTCTATCAGGTCACCTCTCATCCTCCGTCGCTCCAAGGGGAAAAGGCCGAGTTCACTCAACCTATTCTCATAAGACATGCTCCCCAATCCAGGCAACATCCTTGTAAACACTCAAGTTGAAGCCACACTCAAGTTGGAGGAACAACACCTTATATTCCGTCTGGGTAGCCTCCAACCTGCTGGCATGAACATTGATTTCTCAAACTTCCGGTAATGCCCACCCCCTCACCATTTCCCTCTCTCACCTTAATCTCCTTACCTGTCCATCACCTTCCTCTGGTGCTCCTCCCCCTTCCCTTTCTTCCATGGCCTTCTGTCCTCTCCTGTCCTATCAGATTCCCCATTCTCCAGCCCTTTATCTCTTTCACCAATCGACTTCACAACTCGGTACATCACCCCTCCCCCTCTCCCGAGTTCACCTATCACCTACTACCTTGTACTTCCTCCTCCCCTACCCCCAACTTCTTGCTTGTGAACTTTTTCCCCCCAGTCCTGATGAAGGGTCTCGGCTTGAAACGTCGACTGTTTACTCTTTCCTATGGATGCTGCCTGGCCTGCTGAGTTCCTCAGCATTCTGTGTGTGTTGCTTGGACCTCCAGCGTTGCAGATTGCTTGTGAGACACAAGAGACTGTGGATTGTGGTTGTGGTCCTTCCTGCATCCTGTGGGCTATTCGTGAGGTTTACTCATCTGGCGAGAGGAATATTGGATGTTGGAGGCAGACACTCTCACGACGTTGAAACCCTCTTAGCGAGTGTGGGGATGAGTGGAGGAGGCTGCGTAGCGAGCGCTGGCAAATGGGATTAGTGGAGATAGTCGGCTGGGACGTGGGCCGAATGGCCTCTTTTCATGCTGAATGACACTTACGTTGCAGTCAATATATACAACGTGGGAGGTGTTTACCATATTGTATCTGGTTTACCAATGGGCAGGAACTCCCCTCTGTGTGGTGTATCTGAGTTATACAATGATCAGGACTCGGTTCATCTTGGGAGCTCCGGCGGCAGCAAAATTAATGACCTCACCTATCGAAGACCACCGACTTCCAGCTGTCCACTAACGCTGGCTTCACAGTTCAGCTCACCCACTACTGGAACCCTCGCGCTTTGCCTTTGTTACCTGGAACTGAGCCCAGTGCTCGGGAACCCAGTCTATTGCCCAGCCCAGCCCGTCGAATCACTGATGTGCCGTGTGCACACCTACCTGCTCCCCCCAGTAAGCATGTTCTCCTTCCCTCTGGTCATGGTTGACGACATACACCCGTCAAATTTCCACCATTGACACCCCTTCTAACTTGCTTCCCTCAATTTTGCTCCCTCCCTCCGCCTCTTCTTCCATCTACTCCCTCCCACCCCCTCCTCTTCTGTCTACTCCCTTCCTTCCCCCTCAGAACTTCCGTTTTCCACCCCAGATTCCTTGTCCCAGCAGTCCCGCTCACTTGGTGAACTATCTAAACATGATGAGAAAGACTTCTGTGGATAGCTGGATGTTCTTCCACCGAGCTGCTGATAGTTTGCCAGGACAGGTTGCTTCGATCAGTTTTCTTTCCGGATTGTTTGTAAGTCTTGGTGAAGGGGCGGGTTCAAATATTAGGACCAGCCATGGGCAATTCTGCAATCAAACACCAGCCGGTAGATAAATTTAAATTTTATTTTGTTGGGAATTTGCCAGGCTCCGTGCCCGGAAGCAGCGCTCGGTCCTGTCTGACCCGGGGTTCACCTTGGCTGGCGGTACCTGTACTGTACGGAAGGAATGCCGCCGTGTTAGAGACCCGGTCCTCCGGAACAGGAGCTTGCTCCCTCGCTCGGTGGGATGCCGACGTGTAGAGAACAGCACTCCTTCAATATTCTCCTCAGCTAGTTCCTTCACTGAAGCTCAACTGATTTAGGGGACGAGAGCAGCCATTCGGCTCCCTGAGCCTGTCCCGCTCTTCAGTTGCCCCCTATCTGAACTCTAGAACTGTGGACCCCAATGCAAACCGATCCAGGGGGGTGCTGGAAAGACTCCGCAGCTGTGTGGGGAATGAGGGGAGGGGAGGGGATAGGGTGGACCTGTCGGGGGAAAGACCCTTCACTGGAACTGGAAAAGTAACACGATACTTTCACTTGTAGAGAGATGGCGAAGATTAAAGGGAAGATGGGGGGGGGTGGGGGTAGGCTACAGGCAAAGTTGTTAAAAGGACAACTATTGTGAAACCGGCAGCTGCAATGCGGTAATCCAGAAAGAATCTGAACCAAACACCCACCAGGTTGGCTTGCACCCCAACGTCAGGAGATGTTTGATGATTCTTGAACCGAGAGTTCCTGCAGATCATAAAACACGGGCAGATTTATGAAGACACTTGAAGACCTGTTTAGTACCAGCTAACTGCTGTATATAATGTTCAGTAAACATTTCTCTCAGAACAAACTTGATTCTACCTTTCCTTCGGTGAAGTGGCAGTCAGTAAACGTGGGAAGTGAGATTGTACTGGAGGGACGGACCCTGCAAACGACAGCGTCTGGCCACCGCTTGGTGCTGGAGGGTTCCGAGCAGCGGGACACTTCCATGAGAGACGGGGGTAGTGGGTATGAAAGGAGCAGAGAGATAGTTACGCCAGAAATCCCAGAGATGGAGACTGTGGGAGGGAGCAGTGATCTTCCGGAGGTGGCCAGTGTGATCATGTTTGCGGTTGTGTGCTGGGGCAGCAGGCTGAGGGTAGCAGACACCAACAGAATCAACAAACTCATTCGTAAGGCCAGTGATGTTGTGGGGATGGAACTGGACTCTCTGACGGTGGTGTCTGAAAAGAGGATGCTGTCCAAGTTGCATGCCATCTTGGACAATGTCTCCCATCCACTACATAATGTACTGGGTGGGCACAGGAGTACATTCAGCCAGAGACTCATTCCTCCGAGATGCAGCACAGAGCGTCATAGGAAGTCATTCCTGCCTGTGGCCATCAAACTTTACAACTTCTCCCATGGAGGGTCAGACACCCTGAGCCGATAGGCTGGTCCTGGACTTATTTCCTGGCATAATTTACATATTGCTATTTAACTATTATGGTTTTATTACTATTTATTATTTATGGTGCAACTGCAACAAAAACCAATTTCCCCCTGGGATCAATAAAGTATGACTATGACTATGACTATGACTATGAGATACTTGGAGAAGGGTCTGTCTGCTGGATAGGGGGTCCCAGAGATGAAGACAGGGGTGGGGGAGGAGGGGAATAATGATAATGATAATGAAGGGCCAGTCTGCTGCAGGAAAGGGCAGCATCCTGTTTAATTAATTTATTAATTAATCCCTTCGAGCAATCCGCTCTAGCGACCCTCAACAAGCCCAATTAACCCTAACTTCATCACGAAACAATTAATCTACCCAGTGGGTCTTTGGGAGGAAACCAGAGGACCCGGAGAATACCCACGCATTCTACGGGGAGAACGTAGAGAGATTCCTACAGAATGGTGCTGGAATTGAACCTCGATCTCCAGAATGCCCTGAGATGTAACATCACAAACCATTATGCTATGGCGCCCATGAAGGAGAGGTTTTAGAAATTTTGGTATCCCCTGGTCTGGAGACACATGATGCTGGAATCTAGAGCAACAAACGGTCTGCTGGGATACCTCAGCGAGTCAGACACACGTGTAAAGGGAATTGGGCAGTTCAGGCTTCTGCCCCCTTCCTTTCTATTCCTGATGAAGTACCTCGTCCCGAAACTCGGCAGTTTATTCCCCTCTATTGATGCTGCCCGACTTGCAGAATCCTCCCAAAACATTGTGTGTGCTGTTCAAGACTCTCATCATCTGCAGAATATCGCGTGTTTATGAAATGGGCAGTTGACGTTTTTAGGTCGCGACCAGGGGTTTCAACCCAAAACGTCGACTGTCCACTTCCCTCCTCAGATGCTGCCCGACCCGCTGAGTCCTCCCACATTTTGCTGGAACTGGGGCCGCTGTGACTCCGATTTCCGTGGACCTGCGGCAGAGAGGCACCACCCGCCCCGGTTTATGTCAGTGCGTCTGGAGTTTCCGAAACCGCTGACATACAATGGCAACAGAGCAGCCACGCGTTTGGAAACGCCACATGTGCCAGCGCCAAGGGAACCATAGTCGTGCTGTTCTTTCCCCCGTTACATTACATCGAAGTGGGAAGGGAATTACAGCACAATACAGCATGGTTATATGTCCTTCTGTCCGACCAGCCTCTGCTGGCCATGGACGATTCCTGCTTGTTTCTGAATACTCCAATGGGTCAATTTAATATCAGACAATGTATACAAAATACAACCTGAAAGTCTTGTTCTTCGCAGACACCCATGGAAACAGAAGAGTATCCCAAAGAATAGGTGACAGTAAAAACGTTAGAACCTCAAAGCCCCCTCACCAGCAAAAAGCATCACCACACCGCCCACCGAGCAAACAAGAGCAAAGCCCCCAACCGACCATTACCGGATAGTTGCTGGGGAAATGGTCCACAACGATAATGACCACACCGGGCCGGGAATAGGGCGGCTGGGGAGACGCTCACGCCTTATGCCCAGACCCGTGGCGCACAATGATCTTGCTGCGCACGGGTTACTGGGACGGTGGTTCCACGCGCGTTTTTTTTCTGGAACACGGATCACTTGACACTTCTTTCCACGTTCTCGAGTCCTTTACACTTGGAGTTAAAGCAGCGCGAGTTCGTGCAAGGGGACAGGAGTTAGTGGCTGCTATTCACTACCTCTGACAATGGATTCTCGCAGGATCCCGGCGGCTGAGAAGGACTTGGGGAATTTTTGGGACAAGCCCAGAGGGAGTGAAGAGAAAGGCCGCTTTATGTACGAAGTGACATTAGCGGACCTGTTACTGGTTGTGTGCCATGGAGAGTGAAGAAGAGTTTTATTTTAAGAAGACAGAGATATTGTCTGCTTGGAGATAAGCTTTAGGAAGGAGTTTAAGGGGGAGGGCGGGGTTGTGACAGCGGGTCTGAGAGTGCGTCTGTCCCATGCCAGTCTGGGTGGGGAACCCTTGCGTCGTGGGTGTGCCGATGGAACCGATTTTTAAAAATCAGATACGGAAGTACAAGCTCCGGACAAAATGAAAGTGCCAGTCAGGGCAGAGTCTTGCATCAGGAGCGCGGCTGAGCAGGGGCGATACCGGGAAACTCCCTCTCCCTCCACCCACATCACGCCCCTTGCCCGCGGGGCAGTCGGAATAGGGAACTACCCCCCCCCCCGCCCATCACCACCACCACCACTACCACTACCACAAAATACTCTGCTGAGATCAAGGGTCAGCTGGCAGTTTAAAACTGGAGGTGACGGATTGGACGAGTCGAAGGGCGTTTCTCTGCTTTCGCGTTCAGTGACCCTATGACTTGGTTTGGGTGTGACGACTGGCGGAAGATGGAGGTCTGGTAACAGACCGGCGGTTCTAGGGGCCGAACGGCCTGTTCCTGTGTAAATCAATCGTTGAAAGAGTGGTGAATAGAAAAAAAACTCTTTCCTTCCCGGCTTTTCCTGATTCCCATTTCAGCTGACTTCCTGCTCTTGTTCGGTGCTAGTTTCATTACGACTTTGAATCTGTGAAGCGCCCATACATCCTGTTGTGTACATCAGCCCGTCTGGAATTGTTGGCCAAACGTTCACCTCTAAGTGCTTTTTCCTCTCCCTCTTCTCTCAAAGTCTGTCACGTTGCCGTGTGGCTGCTGGTGGTGGTAGGGTCAGTGTTCGGTAAAGCTCCCAAAGGACAGAGATAAACCGTCTTCCATCTCCGCTGGCTGACGGCCAGAGTCTAGGACGTGGCCAGTGGCATCGACGTGCTGGTCGCGGCTGACTTTTCACACAAAAAAAGTGATTAACATTCTCTTGAGTGTGAAAGCCGGAACTGGACCTGGCATTTATATCACAACCCTCTGAACAAGTCCCATCTCCCATCTTCTCCCTGCGTCACACCGCCCTTCGGCCCTGCACCGCCGACTGGTCGGTCTTGCCAGGGCTGGGACTGATGTCCTGAGGGTGATGCTGAGTACAGGGCAGAAACAGCGAGGAGGGAAGCGGGCAGAAGTTGATGAAGACTTGTGCCCGAGTGATACCGGACCCGCCCCTTCCCCTTCCCTATACGTCTTCATCACGATGCCCAGTTTGTACATAGCAAGCTCCCACAAGATGAAGGCAATCAGTGTTGTGAGATTTTACACTCCAGTGGACTGGACAGCTCGAGTTGTACTTGATTAATAACTTTCTTTACTTTGAATTTGTAGGGAGAGACTGGCTAGGCTGGGATCATAAACAATAGAAAGTCTGCAGATGCTGGAAATCCAAAGCAACATACACAAAATGCTGGGGTGAGGTGGGAGGGGGTGTCCTGAAAAAGGGTCTCTGCCCGAAACGTCGACTATTCCTCTCCATAGACGCTGCCTGACCTGCTGAGCTCCTCCAGCATTTTGTGTGGATAGGCTGGGGTTGTGTATCCTGGAGTGGAGGCTGGAGCGTGACCTTATGATGAGGGGCACAAACAGGTGATTGGTCCCAGTCTTTTCCCCAGGGTGGGGGGGGGGACCAGAACTAACTGTGGGAGGGAAAAGATTTAAAAGGGACACGAGGGGCGCTTTTTTATTCAGAGGGTGATGCAGATAATGAACGAGGTGCCAGGGAAATGGTAGTGGGGGGGGGGGAGAATACAATTCACAACATTCAAAAGGCACTTGTACCGGTACGTGGGTCGGAAAGCTTTGCAGGGATATGAGCTAAACGCGGGAGACTCAGGAGCGCTCACCGGTCAGTACGGACCAGCTGGGCCGAAGGGCATGTTTCTGTGCTGTGTAACTCTGTGAGTTTCGTCTCCTCTGTATTTAGCCTTCATCTGAGGGTCTAATAGTTCAGCGCTGAATAGTTCGATTCCCACTGAGGAAAATTAATCAAATGATTTGGCCCTATCACTGTGTATTTTTGTGGGATCTTGCTGTGCACACATTGACTGTTCCACTTCGCTGGGTTCAATTTATTTTCTACCGGTCCTTTTCCTGATCTTCGGCTGAGGCCGTTGTGTCCGGGGATGTGTGTAAATTCTGGGCCGCGTTTCTATCAGGTGAGCCCAGGGACTTACTCTGGGTTTCAGCTTTAAGGTTTAGGCGATCAAGAAGCGAGTTTGTCACCGATCCCGCATCCGGAGCGTCCGTCCCTCACAGCGAGCGCATGGAGGGCGGGCGCAGTGTTACACGCCTCTCTGCTGCCCTCTGTCGCAAAGCCCGGCAATCGCAGATAGGTATACACCCATCCGCTTACACACAGATAAACCAGCTACACCCCCCCCCCCACACACACACACACACACACACACACACACACACACACACACTCTCACACACTCACGCACTCGCTCACTCTCTCACACACTCTCACTCACATACAGGTACAAACTGTACCACAAGCAGAGATATACACACCTTTCTGGCCGCCTGCTCTGTAACTGTAGCACTTTGTTTAGAATCACGTTAGAAGGAAAATCAGATTCAGGTTTATTATCACCGACTTATGTCACGAAGTATTGCTGCACAGTGCAAGATATAAAAATTACTGTAAGTTATAATTAAAAGTAAAATAAATAGTGTAAAAATAGCGTGGTATTACCTCTATGTATATATGTAATGATCTGTCTGTATGGTATTCAGACAATAAGTTTTTCACTGTATCTTGGTACATGCAACAATAATAAACCAATTTTCACACAGCAAACTTTACTACGCACAAATAAGCACAAACTACAAGTTCAAGTTCAGTTACTGTATTGTCATTCAACCATATAGGTGTATACTGCCAAACAAAACAACATTCCTCTGGACCAAAGTGCACAGTTCTTCTCCTAATGCTATGGTACCTCCTGTCTGATGGTGGGGGGGGGGTGTCAAAGAGATTGTTGGATGGAGGTGAGGAAGCATTGATGATGGTAAGGGCCCTGTGCACGCAGCGCTCTTGATAAATATCTCTGATGGGTGCAAGAGAGACCCCAGTGTTCCTCTCAGCAGTCCTTTGTAGGGACTTGCGGTCACACACACAATACACAACCTGTACCATACACACTCACACAACCATACATCTGTCCCTCTCACTTCCTCGCACAAGGATAGAATATACACACACGCACACTCAAACTATACCACACTCACACATTCATACATCCCGTTCCACACATACCACGCCAAAGTACATGCATAATGTATCATGTATACACACACACACACACAGACACACTCACTCACATGCACACACAGGCTCAGAAAGACAGACAGACAGACACACAACATGTACACAGTTTGAGAGGCACAAAGAGTGATATTAATCACTTGCTATGTAAAATCTTGCCACTCATATCCAGACATCCCACCCTGCAAAAACTCATTTCAGGGAGGTAGCACCCCCGCCCTCCGCAACCCCATATCCCCCCCGCGCCCCCCCCGGTCAACCTCCATGGGTGTATGTAATACTTTGGTGATTTTGTCTAATCCGTAAACCAATTTGGGTATATGCAGAAAATGTGACATTAAAATGTGTACCTACATTATCATGTTTATTCTATTACAACTTTAAGCAAGTCTACAGGGAGTTTGGCCTCATCACTTAGGACATCAATAGAGTAGCTCCTCAGCAGCCAGCCCACTAGTTTAAACACAAAATAATCTGCAGATGCTGGGGTCAAAGCAACACTCACAACAGGCTGGAGGAACTCAGCAGGTCGGGCAGCATCCGTGGAAAAGATCGGTCGACGTTTCGGGCCGGAGCCCTTCATCCTGACCTGCTGAGTTCCTCCAGCGTGTTGTGAGCTAGTTTAAATAACATTAGCTATGCTAGTGAACGAATGACACCTGTTAAACTCACCTCAACATGTCTTTTACAGTCCTAACCGACCATGGGCAATGGAAAAGTCACTGTTGCAAACAGTGCAGTGAGCAACACTGTCATTATTTTTGAGGTCGACTGTAAAGCCCGCCCACAGAGAAAACTGATAGGTCTACTTAGCACGAAGAGTGACCAATCAGGGCGCTCCCTCTCGCTCTTCGCTCTCCCTCTCGCTCTCTCTGTCCCTCTCCCTCTCAAAAAAATCGATTTCCGGGATATTGTATGTAATTTCCAGACATCAGGGAGCCACTATCAATATGTGGGAGACTCCCGGATCTTCCGGGAGAGGTGGGATGTCTGCATATCCTTTTAAAACTCCTTCTCATGTTAAACCTCGGCCCTTCTGTTTTTGGAACACCTATCATGGGAAATTTGATTCTATCTACCCCATCCATGCCCCTAGAATTTTATATATCTCTGTAAGGTCACCTCTCAGACTCCAGCACTTCAGAGAAAATAGCACCGATCTATCCGGTTTCTTCCCACAATTAAAGTCCCCCAGGCAACACCTATCCTTTCCGTAGTGCGGTGAGCATGCACACTCCACACAGACAGCTCCAGAGGTCAGGCCACTGGCACGGTGACACAGCAGCTTCACCGGCTACACCGCCGTGCCACTGGAGAGTGAGTTGTCAAATCTTATCCGGAAAGGATTTGTACAGCGAATCTCCGCTCACTAACTTTACAGCCTTTCCTTAAGCTGCACAGATCCGGGATAGTGACTGGGAGGAAACGTGCACAATTTGATATAAATTCAGAATCACCTAAGGATGTTTACACTGATATTTCAATGTGTATCCATGGGATTCCACCCAACTCTTGATCTGGTCTTCCTGTTTTTAATGAAAGTGTTATTTTTGATCTGCTTGGACTATTTTCCTTGAGCCTTATTGTTTGTTGAACAGTACAGATCTTAACTTACTCTTTTGGAAAGAACAAGAAGTCTGTGGGTTTGGAATATTTGGTTTTAATTCCTCAGATTCAGTAGACGAGAAAGAGCAAATGAAAGTGGGGGGAGAAGAGAGAGTGAGAGAGAGGCAGACAGACAGAGAGACAGGGATATAGGGGGTCAGAGAGGCAGAGAACATTTGGGGAGAAAGATAGAAAGAGGGAGAGAGAAAACATGGGTGAGGAGAGATGGAAAGAGGGGGAGAAGAGGAGTGGAGATAGTGGTCTAGCTGACAGAGGGCAGAGGTCACTGCACCAGGGGGAAAGGTTTGATTTTGACCTTGGCATCTGCCTGTGTGGGGTCTGCACGATCTCCCTGTGACCCCAAGAGCTTCCCAGGATTCCCACCCACATCCCAAAGACATCTAAGGCCAATGCAGATGCTGGAAATCTGAAATTTGAAAAAAACGCAGACAATGTCAGGAAACCTCAGAAAGTGGATCTGCGTTTGTGGGAATAGCTGTGGTCACAGGCGAGAAGGTTGATTGTCGAGAATTGCCCCTAGTGTGGGTGGGTAGTGGGGGGGGGGGTAGGATGGGTAGAGCCGATGGGGATGTGGGGAGAATAGAAAATAGGACTGATGTAGGGTGAATGTAGATAGGTGGATGAGGGCCAGCATGAGGTCAATGGGCCGAAGGGCCTGTTTCAGCCCTGTATCTCTCTGTGACTCTGGAAGAGAGAGTGTTGGGGGAGGGGAAAGCAGGTTCAGAAAGAGGAAGGAAGATAGAAGAGGAAGGAGAGAGAAAGCAGAGGGAGGGAAGGAGGGAGATGAAGGAAGAAAGAGGAGGATGGTGCTCTGTCCTAGACCGAGGAAGTATACAGGGAGACCGGCAAAAGGGACAGAGGATGTCAATTTGCCCTGTATTTTTCAATGTCCTGGGACAGTGAGTGAATGGGATGAGAATTCCGGTTGTTTCAGTGAGGGTGGAACCGGACTCCGGAAAACTTCACCCCGTGGGGCCTCTGACCCCTGACCTCATAACTCCATTGGCTGGAGGGACGAACAACGTGTGGGCAGGGGACACTTGGTCCTGGGGGAGAGGGCACCAATCCCTGGTGTCCTGAGGGGAGGGCCTGGGCCCATGGCTTCTGCTGGGGTCTCTGCAGATTCAACCACCAAAGGCTTTGTGAGGGTGGACTGATGGGGGTGAGGGGGAGGGGTTGTGCGAGTGTGGGAGGGGTCCCCTTGCACTAACAATGTCCCTCTGCCTTCACCCCAGGCCTGCCATGGATGCACATCCAGCCACAAATGCGACTGCAGTGGCGTCAAAGGAGAGAAGGTGGGTGAGTGGGATTGTGGAGAGATTGGGCATGAGGTCCGGGGGTCGGGTGGGGGGGGGAGTGGGATTTGGTTGAGGTTGGTGGGTGAGGTCAAGGGGGGATGTTGGGGATGAGTTTCAGAATGAGGTCGGAGGGTAGGGTTGAGAGCTGGGGTCAGGGTGAGGTGGGGGCGGTGGGTTGTGGGGTCAGCAGGTGAAGTCAGGGAGGAAATGAGTTCAGGGAGTGAGGTCAGGGGTTGAGTTCAGAGCGTTTGGGGTGAGGTTGGGAACAAAGGTCAGGGTGGGGGTCAGGAAATGTGTTTGGTGGGGTGTGAAGTCAGGGGCTGTGTTTAGAGGGTTTGGGGGATGAGGTCCGGGGTGGCGGATTGAAGTTGAGGGTGACGTCTGTGGGGTTGATGGCGGGGTGGAGTCAGGGGGGGGGTGAGGTCAGGGAGCAGGTGGGTTTAAGTTCAGGCGAAGGTGGCCTTCACTAACACAAGCAGAGGAGATTCCTAGCTGTAGGATGCCCTTGTGTGAAATCTTCCCCTTAGATCTCCTGAACAACGACCAGGATGAACTCTTGTGTCTGTTTTCAGGGGGCAATGGGACTGCCCGGCTTTGCAGGGCCCCTGGGAATGCCGGGATTCCCGGGGGTCGAGGGACCAGTCGGCCCTCCTGGGCTGAAGGTGAGTACAGTGACATTTTCGCTTATCACATCTGCCTCATCACACCATTTCATTCCCCTCCCTGCTCTGTCGACCTGCCCGACAACCACACCTTCCTCCCCCTGGTTCCCCTCCTTCCCATACTCCCTGCTCCACTGTCCTCTCCTATCAGATCCAACTGCCTCTTCCACCCAGCACCTCCCAGCTTCAAACATCATTCCCTCTCTCACCCTCCCTCACCCGGATCCAACTCCTGCCCCACTACCACCATCTCTTCATATCAGCTGTCTCCCCTCCTTCCAGTGCTGATGAAGGGTCTTGACCCAAAACCTCAACTGTCCATTTCCCTCCGTAGTGGCTGCCTGATCTGCTGCGTAACTCCTAGTGCGTGCATTACCATGGACTCTTGCGTTCTCAGCGTTAACTGGCTACACTGTGTAACAACTTCCTCTCTCTGTTTCAGGGAGACAGAGGAGAACCAGGAGCAATGGGGAAGAAGGGAATCCGGGTAGGTATTGTTTGTAGTCTGTGGTCAGACTCCGGGCCCCTGACAGGGATAACCAAACCCAAGCACCTCTGGATGTGACCAACCTCTAATACTGCAGATGCTGCAAACCTGAAATAAAAATTCAGCGTTTCAAGATTCAAGAGCGCATTTATTGTCAAAGGGTGTATAAATTCTACAACCTTGAGATTTGTCTGGTCACAGGCAGCCGCAAAGCAGGAAACCCGAAAGAACCCAATTAAAATAAAAAGAGTAAAGACAGATCTCCAACATCTCTGCGCACAGGTAAAGAGAAAAAACAAACACCAATTGTATAAACAGTCAAAGCAAGCAAGAAGGACAGCATTCCAAATCCCTGGAGCAGGCCGGAGTAGGCCCAAAGCCATCATATTAGCGGGGCAAATCACCGCAGAGGTTCGCAGACACGAAACACAGCGGGGTGGGGGGGGGGCAGGCTCACAGCCTTAGCATCATGGAGAAAGGAGCCCCCAGGTTAACTGGGCCGGCGTTTACGCTGTCCGAGCAGCCAAGCATACCTCGCATTAGGACCCGGGCTCTGCTGCGGCAATCCACTCCAGGTCTAGATTTCGCATTTGTGTGTAATTTAGGCCTAATCTATATTTCCCTCGTGAATGCCGGCTACCTGATGCTGAGGGAGGTATGTTCTTCACTGGCTTGTAGACGTGCCAATAAACTCGACTTTCCCATTGACAGGGTCCAGCTGGAGCCCCTGGATTCCCAGGAACGCCAGGATTACCTGTAAGTGCCACCCCATTCACATTGAAAGCGCTAAGCTCATTCGACAGAGGTAAACTTTGGAATTCTCTTTCCGCAGGGATTGCCGGGTCAGGATGGACCTCCCGGTCAGAAGGGTATCCCAGGGTGCAACGGCACAAAGGTAACAACCTCAGGGTTAGATTAATCTGTATTTCTGGGACCTTCACACAATGGTCAAGCACAAACTCCCAAACCTGATACCCCATCCAGTCTGATCCCACCCCACTTGATTCCACACCCCTCACTTGCCTCACCCTTTCCTAGCACCCAGTCTGACCCCACTCCCACAGCTTTGATATTCAGTGTGATCTCCCTCCTGGATGTATTAAACTACCATTGCAGAGTGCCAGACCCTCAGTGAGGGGAGGGGTTGGGGGCCGTGGGATGGGTGGGTGGAGAGGGTAGAGTGAGGGGGTGGGCCAGTCAGCAGGGTAAGGTGAGGGGAGAGGCTGGGCAGGGAGTGATGCAATGGCTTCCGTGGTGGGGGTGGGAGGCAGGTCTGGGGCCTCAGTGTTGGGGGAGAAGGAAGGTCTGGAGCCTCAGTGGGGGAGAGGATGGACTTATGGACTGGGATGGACACTCCATGGGCTGATGTCTTTGTGTTGCTGCAGGGTGAACCAGGTCACACTGGGCCAGCAGGATTTCCAGGATTGCAAGGCTTTCCAGTAAGTACAGAAATTGACCATGACCTTGCAATTCTATAGTAACAGTGGCGTGTGTGTGTGTATTTGAGTGTGAATGTGTGTGTGTATGAGTGTGTGTGTGAGTGAGTGAGTGTGTGTGTGCTTCTGTGTGAGAGTGTGTGTGTGTATTTGAATGTGAATGTGTATGTGTGAGTGTGTGTGTGTCTGTATCTGTCTGTTTCTTGAGTGAAAGAGCTGGACACTATATCTGTGTGTGTGTGTGTGTGTGTGTGTATGTGTCTGTGTGTCTATGTCTGTGTGCGTGTGTCTGTCAGTGTGTCATGTGTGAGTGAATGAGCTGGGCACTGTGTCTGTGTATCTATGTGTGTGTGTGTGTGTGTGTGTGAGAGTGTGTGAAAGTGCGTGTGTGTGTGTGAGAGTGTGTGAAAGTGCGTGTGTGTGTTGTGAGTGAGTGAATGAGTTGGGCACTGTGTCTGTCTATCTATGTGTGTGTGTGGTGTGTGTGTATGTGTGAGTGTGAGAGGGAGAGTTTGTGTGTATGTGAGAGAGAGAGTGTGTGTGTGTGTGTGTGTGTGTGAGAGAGTGTGTGTGTGTGTGTGTGTGTGTGAGAGAGAGAGTGTGTGTGTGTGTGTGTGTTGTGAGAGAGTGTGTGCGTGTGTGTTGTGAGTGAGTGTTGTGAGAGAGAGTGTGTGTGTGTTGTGAGTGAGTGTGTGACCTGGACACTGTCCTCACATTGGTTCTGTTTGCTTTCCAGGGTCAACCGGGATCTCCTGGGCAAAAGGTCAGAAACAAACCAACTTCTCAAAACCTTTTCAAAAGTTGAACCGCGAGTGCTGATCCCAAGTGTATCTCAGTCTCCTCCTCTCATTCCGCCCGTCTTTAGCTGCACCCGTGGATCCCACACATCACTCCCAGCAGACTGCCTCAGCTCATTGCCGATCACAGTGTGTGGTTGGGGCAACCCCAAAGGACAGTGCTTCACGTTTCCGCTGACCGGATGTTGTAGAACCCATCGCTCTTCAACCCCTCCTTTCCGTACCAGTGTCCCTGCTCTAGACCTCCCTCATCTATCTCCTGCTCATCAGTTATATGGGTTTCCTCTGAAACCCAGCCCTTCCCCAGGGATATTCCGTTAAAGATACAGATGGCATGTCACATTCCCATTAACTCCCAGATGTCTGGGACTTCAGATTTAGGGCCCATCAACCAGTTACGTCCCAGTGCCTCAGCCCTCTCAAGCTTGGAGAGCTCAGCCAAGACAGAACAAGTAATAAGGCTTCATGAAGCAGGGAGCAGGATCGAGCTGGGGACTGGGGTTGGATAAGCCCACAGAGAGAGTTGGTGCCCTTCTGTGTCCTTTCCGGTCATCCCAGGCTTCCAACTGCACTGAGTGGACGTGCACCATAAGGTCACCAGCTGACACAGGGACAGCTCGATTCGTCCATGAGTCAAGTGTCAGGTGCTGGGAAGTGTCCTCCACCTAACACTGCCTCCTTCCCCTGCAGCTGGAAATTTCCCTCTGTGTTTCCAGTTTGGATCTTCTCTCCACGTTCCCAGCTCATTGATCCTCCTGATGGAAGCCGTTGCAGCCAATTGCCAGCAAGGAAACCCTTTGCTCAGAGAGAACGACTGCAGTCTCTCCAGCCTCCCGCAGCATAACGCTCCCTTACCCCTGACAGACTTCCATCAGGTCTGGGGCTGAGGAAAGTGGGGATACCAGGACTTTTCTAACCCTCTGATGGTTTGTCTCCATGCAGGGAGAGCCCGGGGAAGTGATTGGCTTTCCAGTGCTGAAGGGAGACCCTGGAATCCCAGGACGCCCAGGGGAAAAGGTGAGCTCTGGATTTCACCCGTAACCCCTCAACCCACACTCAGGGTGCCTGCCTCCTCCTCATCCAATGTGTCTTTGTTTGCAGGGCTCGCCAGGGATTTCAGGACCCATTGGACCTCCAGGGCCCCAAGGCTACCCAGGACCTATGGTAAGTCCCCTCCGCACTGTAAACCGGTCAGTGGCTCCACTCAAGTTTGAGGGTTTCAGTTTCAGGAATGTAGGTCGACCCAAAATGTCAGGAGAAAGGGGCCGTGTCTGGGACGGAGGTCCGCAGGGTAGGGAGGACAAGCTCGGTGGCTCTGGCGTTGCGACTTCTGGACTACCACTCCCCAGTGTTGGGGATAAACTCCATATCCTGTCCACAGGCATGTTCCCCACGCTCGATGCCATCCTGAAGACATCTCCAAGCACTGTGCCCCCGGGACCCCAGCCCACTGTCCCACACTCCATACCCAGGCAAACGTCAGTGCATAAACCACTGGAAGAACTCAGCAGGTCAGGCAGCATCTACAGAGGGAAATAGATAGCCGATGTTTTGGACTCCAGACTTAATAAAGGCGCCTCAGCCCAAAATGTCAACTCTATTTCCCTCCTTAGATACTGCCTGACTCACCCAGTTCCTCCAGTGTTTTGTGTGTGATTCCTGCACCCGCAGAACACAAGAACATAAGAAACTGGCTCGTTAAGCCTGCTCGGCCATCCAATAAGCCCAAGGTTCCTGTTCCTGTGGACTCAGCTCCCTTAATTCCCTTAATTCTGCCTATGGAAAAATCTAACTGTGTCTTAAACGTATTTAATGAGGCAACCTCTACTGTTCCCCTGGGCAGAGAATTCCACAGATTTATCGCTCTCTGGGAAAAGCAGTTTCTCCTCATCTCTGTCCCACTGAATCACGAGGCTATGTCCCTGAGTTGTACCAATTCTCGTGGCCCCCAGGCGTACTTGATGAGGTTATTTTGTGACCTGGGCACTCAGTGGCAGGAACTGGGTGCTTTTCGGAGAGTGTTACTCTGGGGAATGGATAGGAAACGTTATCTGCAGCCCCCCCCCACCCCCCCATCCTTACTTAACCCGGCAGCAAGAGTGTCCCCCTGCCAGCTCACTGCACGAAGCATGGGGACGATGGTGTGGGTGGGGGGTGAGTCACAGTGGCCTGACACTGTTACAACTCAGGGCATTGGAGCTGGGAATCCATTTCCAATGCCGTCTGTAAGGAGTCCACACCTCCTGACTGTTATCACTTGTGCTTCCCTCGGACGCCCGGGTCTCCTCCGCAGTCCAAAGGTGTACCGGTAAGTAGGTTAATCAGCCATTATGAAACTGTCCTGTGATTAGGCTAAGGTTAAGTAGGTGGGATTCTGCGTGGCACGGCTCGGTGTGTCAGAATGACTCCAAGTAAAGGGTGCACTGGGAGGTGCACAGAAGGACTTGGCTATGCCTCCTCCTTCAGCTTCCTCTTCCGTCTGGAGTGTGTGTGTGGGGGGGGGAGGGTAGCTTCTCCTCATGCCATATGTCTGAAATAAAGAATCCGTCAGGTATGGGGCTGGGAGTGGGGGGAAATCAATGCTCCATCCTCGACCCTTCATCCGGTTTCGTGTGGTTAGACGTGGGAATTCAGCAGCCGTCCTGTGCTTGGCGCTCTTCTGAACTTCCGGTGATCTCGCTCCATGATAGAGGCTCGGATTGCCCCACCCCAGGGAACTCCCTGCTTGTGTCCATCGGGCCTTGTCCACACACTGTGTGGGGCGGTG
This sequence comes from Mobula hypostoma, assembly GCF_963921235.1. Lineage (NCBI taxonomy): Eukaryota > Metazoa > Chordata > Chondrichthyes > Myliobatiformes > Myliobatidae > Mobula > Mobula hypostoma. Next base: position 34,008,462 of record NC_086101.1, read on the forward strand.
GGTGAGACACCAGTGGGTAGGGTCGGGACTGTAAGCGTTTCCGTTTGTAAGATTTCTTCCTCTGCACCTACACTGCCAGCCTGACCACGCCAGTAAGCGGCTGCGATCAGTGCAGGTGTGGCGGGAAGTGTGCCCTCTTCCCAGTCATTCCCTGTCCCCCTCTCCCTCTCTGCCTTCCTTTCCCCACCCCCAATCCCCTCTCCTCCTCTTTCTTCACCTTTGACGTGCTTACGTCTTCGGCCAGTGTTGTGGTCAGAGCTATGTGAGTTGAGATGGTTGAGACAGTGAACTGAATCGGCCATTGTTGACCGTCTGCTTATGTTGTCGTTGCAGGGTCCCCCGGGAGCCCCAGGACTTCCAGGGCCTAAGGTAAACTCTACTGCCCAGACCAAGATTTATTGTCTCAATTCTCCAGCCAGGCGTTCAATCACTCTTCTCTCTGTTTTGCCAACAGGGCAACATGGGGGTGCAGTTCTACGGGCAAAAGGGTGAAAAGGTGAGACCACTTGAGTTTTGGGGAACAGCTGAAAACGTTAGGACTTTATCCCCTCGCGCAGTGGCGAATGAGGGGAGATTTGACAGAGGTATACTAAATTATGACTGGCATAGATAGGGTGAATGCAAGCAGGCTTTTTCCCACTAGATTTGGATAGAGGCTAGAGCTAGAAGTCGTGGGTTAAGGGTGAAAACTGAAATGTTGAAGTGGAACATCCTCACCCAGAGGATGATGGGAGCGTGGAATGAGCTGCCAGTGTAAGTGGTGGATGGGGTTCAAATTCAACATTTAAGACACACTTGGATAGGAGGAGTATGGAGGGTTATGGTCCAGGTTCCGATCAATGGGACTAGGCAGAGTAATAGCTTGGCACAGACTAGATGGGCTGAAGGGCCTGTTTGTGTGCTGTAGTGTTCTATGACTTTCCAAACGGGTGATTACTTCAATGAGTGTCGGCCAGCCTCACGTGGTAAGTGCAATTATTCCCTGTTCAGTATTTGTAAATGGGGTCACACGGCAGATTATACCGCTGCTGCTTTGAGGGCCACAGTGTGGGTACCCAGCGTGTGGGCAGTTGTACGTAATGACTGGGCTGGTGTGGGTATTAGAACTGGGTTATCATATGTAATGACCGGGCTGGTGTGGGTATTAGAATTGGGTTATTGTACGTATTGACCGGGCTGGTGTGGGTATTAGAATTGGGTGACTGTGATTATCCCTGGGGTGGGTGGGTGGGGTCTGTGATTTTCCCCGGGGTGGGTCGGTGGGGTCTGTGATTTTGCCCGGGGTCTGTGATTTTCCCCGGGGTGGATAGGTGGGGTCTGTGATTATCCCCAGGGTGGGTGGGTGGGGGGGGTCTGTGATTTTCCCCGGGGTCTGTGATTTTGCCCGAGGTGGGTGGGTGGGGTCTGTGATTTTGCCTGGGGTGGGTGGGGGTCTGTGATTATCCCCGGGGTGGGGGGGGTTCTGTGGTTACAATGGCTGTTTTACCAAAACAGCTGCCATCTCTGCTACCAACAGTGTGATGAATCAAACTTCAGAAGTCTAGGATGTGGGGAGGGCCATCATCTGCCGCCATCCTTTTGCCCTTGGGAAGGTGAGATGGTGTCCAGTCAGTACTTGATAGATCACAGTGTGCAATGCCACAGGGACTCACTGGCACCCCTTGTGCAAGCCAAGACCAAGATGGGGGTAACTGGAGGGAGAGTTTGGAGTTCATTCACCCCTGCCAGCCCTCAGTGGCAAACGTCTCTGTAGACATTGCATCTGGTGAGGGGACAGGCCAAGGTATGACTGGGGAGTTTCTGTTCCGATGGATGGTGGTCGTCACCTCACAGGCTCAGTGGCCCTAACAAATATTACTTCTCTTTGGCAGGGTGAGCCAGGGGTTCAAGGCCCCGCTGGGCTGCCCGGCCCGGGAGAGCACACTGGCATCCCAGAAGCAAAAATCCAGAAAGGAGAGAAGGTTTGATCACTTTGCTGCTTTCGATCTTTGCTTTGTTTTCTCTCTGGAATGGTTACACCCGGATAGGGGACACCTCCACCTCTGGAGGGTCCCAGGCCTGGCAGAACCCGCGAGTAAATGTTTACGGGGAGACGACAAAGTGCACTCACCCTGTGTCATCCACTCATTGTCGGAGCTGTCCATGAGCACTCGTGGTGAGTCAGGTTTCCATGGGAAACCCTGCCTGCCCCACCATTCGATTCCACTGGACGTGACCTGATGCTTGGCTTTCCAATAACATTGAAGGACAGGTGCCCAGCAAACTCACCATCCAGAGTCGGGGATGGTGATTGGTGGATTTAGCCTCTGTTCACTGATGGAATATCAGCCCAGAGAGGGGACAGTTTACACTCCCACTTTAACGTCATAAAACAGTTACCGTTTGGCTGCAATTACATTCTGTCTCCTTTCTCCCCCGTAAGCACTTGACCTTGCCCATTCTGAAATTTCCAACCTTCTTGTCATGCTCAAGCGAGTCATTCAGCCCACTGGGTTCATCTCACCCCCGCCCCTCACTGTGGTCTTGTTGGTTGTGTTGTTAATACAAACAACACCTTTCACTGTTGTACTCAAAGTACACGAGATAAATAAATCTGAATTGGAATCAGAATGGGACATGGCTGGCAGGGACAAGTAGGCCCCAGAGGCCTGTTTCATGCTGTATGACCCCATGACCTGTCTACTCTCTGCTCCAGCCAATCAGTGTACGGCTCAGATGGTGACACTCTTTGGCTCAATGTACTGTATTACTGATAAAACCGAAGGACAGGCGGGCTTGCATTTCTATGCACCCTATATCCTTCGCAGGACTTGTGAAACTGTTTAATCTGGGAAAGGCAGAGGTTGTAACAGCAGTAAGCATTTACAGTGTGCCAAGGCATTAATTCCAATGACATCCTCATGCTGATATTCTTTCAGGGTCAAAAAGGGGATCGTGGGGAACTGGGACCCAAAGGATTTCCCGGCAGCCCAGTAAGTGTTCTATCTGACCCAGCTCCTCCGCTAATCTATCTCCCACTCAGAGGCTTCTGTGCTTTGATGTTTGTCCATCTGCTTTAGCTCTTTAATAACTTGATACGGGAACTTGCAGCAAATATCTGACTGCCGGAGGATTCCAACGAGCTGCTTCAAATTGCTGACTGTTTCACTCTGGTGATGTTGCCTGACGCCCTGAGTTCCTCCAACAGATCTTGTTTTTTTGCTCTAGATTCCAGCATCGGAAGTCCCTTTGCTCCCTAGTCTGGGGGTCTTCAGGGTACATGGATGTCTATAATCCCGTGGCGGATGCACTCGGTGTACGGGCTGCACTGAGCCACACGGTGAAGAAATTTCTACTTAGATTAGATTAGATTCAACTTTATTGTCATTGTGCCGAGTACAGATACAAAGCCAATGAAATGCAGTTAGCGTCTAACCAGAAGTGCTAAAGAGTAGTATTATTTACAAAATAACTACGAATAAAAAGTGCTACAGCACACAAATATAGAAGTACTGAGACAGTACAATATGGGTGCAATACTGCTTAGCGCTGTGATGAGAGGTTCAACAGGGTCACAGCCTCAGGGAAGAAGCTCTTCCTGTGCCTGCTGGTGTTGGGAGCGGAGGTTCCTGTAGCGCCTACCGGATGGGAGGAGAGTAAAAAGTCCATGGTTAGGGTGAGATGCATCCTTGATAATGCTTTTCGCCCTGACCAGGCAGCGTTTATAGTAGATGTTCTCAATGGTGGGCAATTGGGTGCTGATAATCCGCTGGGCAGTTTTCACCACAAGCTGGAGTGCTTTGTGGTCTGATACGGGACAATTGCCATACCACACTGAGATGCAGTTGGTGAGTATGCTGTCAATGGTACAGCAGTAAAAGTCCGTCAGTATCCTGGGACAGAGGTGAGCTTTCTTCATGCTCCACAGGAAATAAAGGCACTGTTACGCCTTTTTGATCAGGATGGAGGAGTTCAGGGACCAGGTGAGATCCTCGGAAATGTGGACACCAAGGAATTTGAAGCTTGATACGCGCTCCACTACAGATCCGTTGATGTAGATGGGGATGTGAGTGTGGCTCCTAGCATGCCTGAAGTCAATAATGATCTGCTTGGTCTTCTGGGTGTTAAGGGCCAGGTTGTTATCGGCATACCACGCAGCCAGGTGCTGGATCTCGTCCCTGTAGGCCGTCTCGTCATCCCCTCTGACCAGGCCAAGCAAATGGCAAGTGGTTTGCCGTCAGCCCTCCGATTACTCACTGCGAGGAGCCTCCTCGCTATAAGTGCCACCCTTTTGTGTGCAGATCTTCTGTTAAATCGAGGTGCCAACATCCTGTAAAGTGCTGGAGTGGGTTCCGGGTGCCTGGTGCGTGAAGGGAAGTGTGTGGGCTCACTGGCACTGCCCGGTGACCCTGCTCACTGCCAAGTGAGTGAGGCCACTCTTAGAGTACTGTGCACTGACCTGGTCACCCTCTTACAGAAAAGAAATGATCCAAAAGTGCAGCAGAGATTGACGAGGATGCTGCAAGGACCAGAGGGTCTGATTTATAGGGAGAGGTTGGCAAGGCAACGTCTTTATTCCTTGGGGCCTGGGAGAACCTTATAAACATGATTAATGTTATGATAAGGTGTTTAGAAACAGTCTCTTCCCCAGGGTAGGAGAATCCAAAACTAGGGAGCATAGATTTAGAGTGGGGGAGAAAAGATTTAAAAGAGACTTAAAAAGAGCAACTTTTTCACCCAGAGGGTGGTGAGTGTATGGAATGAGATGCCTGAGGAAGTGTCTGAGGCAGGGACAACAGTATCATTGAAGAAGCACTTGGATAGGTACATGGAAGGGTGGGGCCTACAGGGATCATCCCTAGCCCAGTTCAAAATGGATTCTGAGGCTGTGCCCTCTGGTCCTAGATGCCCCTGTTGTAGAAAACCTCCCCTCCATGTTCACTCTAACTAGGCCTTTCAATACTGGCCAGCTCTGTCACAGGGGAAGTTCACCACTGACCAAACGATGGAGGCTGTGAGCGGACCCCAGTCCTGGCAGAGTGAGGAGACAGCCTGTACTGAGAGGCCCGACTGAGACTCGAAAGATGCAGGAGAGTTTCTTGAGGAGGGTCTGATGTTATGAACGTCATTAATTGATGGTTTGAATGTCTGCAGGGACACTCGGTGATCGGAATGAAGGGTGCTAAAGGAGAGATGGGTGAGCCGGGCAAACGGGTGAGTCTGACGCTTTCTTGTTTGTCGGTTCCTGGGATCTGGCTGTTGCTGGTGGGGTGGGCACTCACTGCCTATCGCTGCCGGCCCTGAGGAGCGATGGCACTGTCTTTCCACAGATGTCTCGGGCAACCATTTGGCTGCCTTAGGGGCTGGGAGAGGAGTCAGGTGTCGGCGGGGGGGTGAGGGGGGAACAGCAGATCTCAGCCGTGGTGGGCATCGGTGGGGGGGGGGGGATAATGGCACAGCCTGATGCCAAGTGCTTATCTCCTCTGTGACGTGGGTGCTCCCAGGGTGGAGAAGGTAGAGGACTGCGTGGCGGGGTCAGATTCAGGAGAGTGCTAGATAGGTGGGGGTGGGAGGTGGGAGGTGCGAAGGAGCGTGAACCTTCGCTGGAAATCCTCGGCAAGCTGCTGTGAGTTGTGCGCGGGAGCACGGACTGAAGCAATGTGTTTCTACCGATCTGCAGGGCAAACCCGGCAAGGACGGAGAACCAGGCCTCCCAGGACAAAACGTGAGTGCTCCCTATGCTGGCTGTTAAGATCAGGAGCGCACTGTGACGGTGGTCCCTGGGCTCACACCCGCGACCTGCCCCTGTACCTGTCGTCCCGGTGTGAACTGTCGCCGGCCTGGGCCTGCAACAGGCTGTGACTGAGGGCACTGGCACAGGGTGCGGTGCGGAGGGAGGGGCTGAGGGGACAGGCACCAGCTATGCCCACTGCAGTTCCACAGTGGTGACCAGGTGGCAACAGGCAGGCAAAGCAAATGCAACCGTCCACCGAATCTGGGCTTGTCTCCAAACATCAAGCAACAGCTCAGCACTGTCATTTTACCTTCCAGTTCCCAGGGCTCTGGTGGGACCACAGAACATAGAACATGACAGCACAGTACAGGCCCTTCAGCCCTCAATGTCGTGCTGACCTTTTAACTTATTCTAATATCAATCCAGCCCTTTCTTCCCACAAAACCCTCCATTTCTCTTTCATCTGTTTGTCTAAGTGTTTTTTCAATGCCCCTAATGTATCTGCCTCTGCTGTCACCCCTCGCGGGGCGTCCCGTGCATCCACCGGTCTCTATGTAAAACCTATCCTATATCTCCGACACTGGCTTAAGCTTTCCACCAATTACCTTAAAATGATGCTTTCTCATATTAGCCATTTCTGCCCTGAGAAAACATCTCTGAGGGTCCACTCAGTGTTTGCCTCCTATCATCTTACACCTCAGAATTGTCTCTCATCCTCCCTCACCCCAAAGAGAAAGGACCCAGCTCACTCGGTCTCTCTGCATAAGAGAAACCTCTCTAATCCAGTCGGTATCCTAGTAAATCTCTGCACCCTCTCTAAAGCTTCCACATCCTTCCTATACTGAGGTGACCGTTACGGAACATAATACAAATGCAGGATAAACGAAGTTTTAAAGAGCTGCAACATTACCTCGGAGGTCTTGAAGTCAATCCTCCTAATAGTGAAGGCCAAACACACTATACGTCTTGTCAACCACCCGATCAACTTGCACGATTACCCGGAGGATTTACAGACGTGGATCCCAAGACCCCGCTGTTGCACCACACTAAGGATCCTGCCTTGATCCTGTATCCTGCTTTCGAGTTCAGCCTTCCAAAGAGAATCTGTTCTCATTTCTCTGAATTGAAGTGATTCAGGGACCCAACAGCCAGAGTTTACTTCTGAAAGTTCATTATACAGTGGCTGTTAGTGGAGAGAGAGGGAGAGGGAGAGGGACAAAATTAATGAGAATGAGGGAATGAGAATAATCCTGCATTCTGTTTAACTTGCAGGGGCAGATCGGTTACCCTGGTCAACCAGGCACCCCTGGCCAGATTGGGCCCAAGGTAAGCAGTCACACCTCCCGGTGATGGGTTGATGGTTGGTGGGGGGAGAGGTGTGATGGGTTAATGATGAGGGGTTGGGGAGGGAGGTGTGATGGGTTGATGATAGGTGGGGGAGGGAGGTGTGATGGGTTAATGATGGGTGGGGGAGGGAGGTGTGATGGGTTAATGATGGGTGGGTGGGGGAGGGAGGTGTGATGGGTTAATGATGGGTGGGTGGGGGAGGGAGGTGTGATGGGTTAATGATGGGTGGGTGGGGGAGGGAGGTGTGATGGGTTAATGATGAGGGGTGGGGGTGAGAGGTGTGATGGGTTAATGATGAGTGGATGGGGGAGGGAGGTGGGATGGGTTGATGATGGGTGGGGGTGAGAGGTGTGATGGGTTGATGGGGGCGAGAGGTGTGATGGGTTGATGGGGGTGAGAGGTGTGATGGGTTGATGATGGGTGGGTGGGGGAGGGAGGTGTGATGGGTTAATGATGGGTGGGTGGGGGTGAGAGGTGTGATGGGTTAATGATGGGTGGGTGGGGGAGGGAGGTGTGATGGGTTAATGATGGGTGGGTGGGGGAGGGAGGTGTGATGGGTTAATGATGGGTGGGTGGGGGAGGGAGGTGTGATGTGTTAATGATGGGTGGGTGGGGGAGGGAGGCGTGATGGGTTGATGATGAGTGGGTGGGGGAGGGAGGTGTGATGGGTTAATGATGGGTGGGTGGGGGAGGGAGGTGTGATGTGTTAATGATGGGTGGGTGGGGGAGGGAGGCGTGATGGGTTGATGATGGGTGGGTGGGGGAGGGAGGTGTGATGGGTTAATGATGGGTGGGTGGGGGAGGGAGGTGTGATGGGTTGATGATAGGTGGGGGAGGGAGGTGTGATGGGTTAATGGTGGGCAGTGGGGGGGAGGTGTAGTGGGTTGATGGGGTGAGAGGGTGTGGGTAGGTGAGGGGCAGAGGAGTGGATAGATGGGCAGGTTGGTGAGGGGGAGAAAGAGGTCGAGGGACATCCAAGGAGAGCAGAAATGAAAAGGAATTTCTTTAGCCAGAAGACGGTGAATCTGTGAACACCATTGCCATGGAGGGCAGGGGAGGCCAATTCACTGAGTATATTTAAAGCCGAGATGAATAAGTTCTTTGTTGATCGAGTCATCAACCGTCACAGAGAGAAAGCAGGAGTATAGGATTGAGAAAGTTAAAAATGGAATGGTGAGACAGACTCGATGGGTCGAATGGTCTACGTCTGCTCCTATGTGTTATGAGTAGGAGGGTTGATGGGGACAGGAGCAGATGGACAGACGGGTGGGTGGAGGGGAGATGATGGGTGGGTGGGTCGGGGAAGAGAGGGGTGCTGGCTGAGGGGAAGGGAGGGGTGGATGGACAGACAGGTGGGTGGGTTGGGGGAGAGGACGGGTGGGTGGGTTGGGGGGGGGAGAGAAGAATCTACAGGTGTGTTGGTGATGAACATAGACCCTGATGAAGTCACACCAGCAAGCTCTGCCTGAACCTTGGCACTGGTTAAGGTGAGGGGGTCCGTGGTATGAGATTTGATCCCTCCAGTGAGATCGGGGAACATACTGGGGACTTGGTTCGGGGGGGGGAGGGGTGTGTTTTGTTTCCTCTCAGGGTATGACAACAAAATGTTCTTTCTGTAGGGGGATAAAGGTGCCCGAGGACTCGATGGCCCCCCCGGAATTGTAAGTATCAGAAAAAGCTGACTAGTGACCAGAGTTTGAGCGATGAAGTTCTTTTGTCAAAGTAATGGAACCTCAGAGCACAGGAGGCAGCCTGGCCCGGGCAGCTTGTGGCAGATCCGTTACACAAACTGGGATCAGGAGCAGGTTCCTGTTCCCTCCCGCCTGCTCTCCCGGTTAACTATCAGCTCCACACTGCCTCCCGTAATCTTCACCCCCTCAATTATCAAGAACTACCTCGGCCTTAAAACTACTCAGGTCAGCTTCACCGTCCTTTGTGCATTGAGTATTCCAACGACACACCGCACTCGGTCGCTATTCGGAGCCCATTCCATAGGTCACTTGCCTTGACACGCAATCCTTCACACCTTCGCCCAAAGAAACAAGGACCCTATGAACACCACCTCGCTATTCCCCTTTCAATCTATCTATCTATTGTAACTTAGAGAAATGTTTTGTGTTGCACTGTACCGCTGCCACAAAACATCAGATTTCACGACAGAATCAACACGATTCTGATTTTGTTTCTCCAGCAGCTGACTGGCACCCAGGAATTCCCTGATGTTCTCCGCAGGAACATATCCTGGGCATTGCTGATCCCTTCCTTGCCCCCCCCTTGCTCACGGTCTCCTTCACTCCCTCACTCTCCCTCCCCCTTGCCCTTTACCCCTTCCTCTCCCCACTCTCCTTATTGATCTCTATATTGAAGAATACAGAGTTCGAGAGAATACATATTATAAAACAAAAGACAAAATATAATAATACCAGATACAGTACATTGAATCACATCAACAAACTCCTTACTCTATATTCATATGGATTAGATTAATTCATATCTTAGAATAGAAACAACTTTATTTTTAAAAAAAAGATTTACACCCACTACCAACGTCGAAGCTGTTTGGGGAAAGAAAAAGAAAAAAAAAGCAACTTATCAGATAGTAAAATATACTATTAACCAACTTCTGTACTTTAACAAGAAGTCAAAGATTATGAAAATAATTTAAAAATGGCCCCCACAAATTTTGAAAATCTTGGTTAGATTCAGAAATTGAACAAGGAATCTTTTCTAAATTTAGGCATGCCTTAACATCCCGTAACCGCTGAGCATGATTAGACGGAACAGCATCTTTCCATTTAAACAAAAGCGCCTTTCTAGCCATAAGAGAGATAAAAGCCAGAATGTGCAGATCAGATGTCTTCAAGATGATATCTTTCCTTCTGTTACGTACCCCGTAACTGGGTTGCCAAACCAGCAGAAATGGATCACTCAGTTGGAGTCTGGATTACTGGAACTAAGCAAGTTTTATTAAAGAAATAAACAATACAGTACTCTAATAGTAAGGATATAAATGCAACAGGTTAGCAATGAATAAACACACATGTACACAGAACTGGGATAATAGGGTCAATCAGCTCTATCGCAGTCTAGGGGTAAAATGATCAATCACAAGTGACAGAGTTCAGTTTAGTTCAGTTCGCGGTAATTGCCGTCGTGCCGTTGGAGAGAGAGAGAGAGCGATTGCTGATATTCAAATCGGATTCAACAGACCTTTGATATTCCTCGCAGTTAGCTGTCGGGCGAGCCCTTTGTAATGTCTTCTGAGGTCACCGACTGTGACCCCTCCGTTCCAGATACGATCGTTCCTCTGCGGTGAACCCGGCACCCAGGCAAGGGTGGACACACACACCGGGTTCCCGCCATCCGTACCTTTCCACCCTGTGCATCGATGGCTGGTCCCGTGACCAGCCCTCCAAAACTCCCACCGACTTGTGGGGGCGCACCGCTTCCAGGGTCTCGTTATCTCGTGGTGTCGTGAGTGATGTCTGTTGCCTTAACGAACCCGTCCCTTTTTATCCCCCCTGTTGGGGTATCGCCTGTCCATCAGACTTTAAACAGTTCAGGGTTCAAAAGGAGCCGGTCTTGTCAATACTCAGACCGGTGTCTCCTTCCGTTAAACTCTCTCGTCTCTTCATTAACATTTCCAAATGCTGCTCCATTGTCTTACTTATCTCTCTCTCCTGAAGACAGGTGGCAGATCAACTGTTGATCCCACTGGTGATAGCACAGGACAGTTAACATCTTAGTCTATGTGTACTTTTGTAACCTTCTTTCGTCACACTTCCAACAATACCAAATAGGGCAGTCAAAGGATTAGGCTTAAAATTTACTTCAAAGAGTACAGAAAAAGTTTGGAATACTTCCTTCCAATATTTTCCAAGACGTGGGCACGTCCAAAACGTGTGAATAAGTGAAGCTTCTCCATTGTTACACCTATCACAGTAGGGAGATAGATCCCTATAAAAACGAGATAACTTATCCTTGGTCATATAAGCCCTATGAACCACTTTAAATTGTAGGAGGGAATGACGAGCACATGGCGATGAAGTATAAACCAATTCCCCAATCCCCACTCTCCTGACGCCTCCCTTGTCCTCTTGCTGCCCCTTGCTGTCGACCTTCCTCACTCTTACACTCGCCCCCACTGCCCAACTCTGGCTTCTGGTTCTCCTGCGCCATGTTGCTGAAATGCTGCCCCATGGCCTTCCCTGTTCCACCTACCACGCCCCCCCCCACCTCCCGCTCCCCACCGTGCGGTCTCTCTCTCAGACCTGTCAAACCTCTCTGCACGTTCTCACCTGGTCTCTGTTGCTGTAGTACTAACAGCCTGGGGCCTGCAATCCAGAATCCACCCCCCACCCCAAAGAACATCTCCAGACCCCCTCACTGACCGAGCATCAGAATCAGGAGTAGGTTTAATATCACTGGCTCATGTTGTGAAATTTGCTGTCCTTGCGGCAGAAGTACATTGCAATGCAGAATAATGGAGAGAAACGTGAATTACAGTAAGTATATATATAATAAGTCGTTAAATTCAATAAGCAGTGCAAAAATAAAAATAAGAAAGTAGTGAGGTTGTGTCCATGGGTTCAATGTCCATTCAGAAATCAGATGGCAGAGGGGAAGAAGCTGTTCCTGAATCGCTGAGTGTGTGCCTTCAGGCTCCTGTACCTCCTCCCTGATGGTAACAATGAGAACCGGGCATGTCCTGGCTGTTGGGGGTGCTGAATGATGGATGCCACCTTTCTGAGGCATCGCTCCTTGAAGATGCCCTGGATACTGTGGAGGCTAGTGCCCATGCTGGAGCAGGCTAAGTTTACAACTCTCTGCAGCTTATTTCGATTCTGTGCGGTAGCCACACCCCCCCACCGCCCCTACCAGACAGTGATGCAGCCATTTAGAATGCTCTCGAAAATCCATCTGTAAAAATTTGCAAGTGTATTTGGTGACATACCAAATCTCCTCAGACACCGAATGAAATATAGTTGCTGTTGTGCCCGGCCTGATGTCCGGAACTGGGCACTAGATCACATCTAATAGTGTGTGTGTGTGTTCTGCTCTGGACCTTGACGAAGGCGATGGAGAAGGCAGAGGCCTGAATTTTCAAAGGATTTAAGAGATGGTAATGACTGGTGTTGGAATCCAGCTGGGAAAACCAGAACAGTTATGTTTTAACATGTTTAAAGGCATACTTTCAAACCTCTGCAAACAACTAGATGAATTTGTGAATGGGAATCTCTTGCTGCCTTTAAGTATTTGGTCACAGCCTAAAGAGTTCCATGTCACCGTCCCTGTTGTGTGTGATTATTTGGATAAAGACAACTGTCTGCAAGACAAAATGGGTATGGAGAATGGGGCTGAGAGGCCTGCTTTCATGCTGTGACTGTCAGCTCAAAGGCACTTTCTCACCGGGAGCCGGACTTGCTCTTGCAGATTGTTGACAGACATGGGAAGGTTATTTATGGCACACCAGGAGAGCCAGGAAGCTCAGGTCCTCCAGGAGAGAAGGGGGAACGAGGTCCTGAAGGTGAGCACACTAGATACCCGATAAATACCACAGCCAGCACTAGCACAGTGATTAACATCACTAAAGCTCTTCCTCTTCCTCCATCCAGGTCCCCCAGGACTTGTAGGAATACCAGGACCTCCAGGTAAAGCCGTGAGAAGCTCTGCATGACCGGATAGTAATTTGGGAATCCTGTGCAAAATGACATTATGACTAACTGTTTGAGCTTCTGTAGAGACAAACCGGGAGAGGACTCTTGAAACTTCATTCTCTAGTAACACACACCAAATGCTGGAAGAGCTCAGCAGGTCAGGCAGCAACTATGGAGGAGAATAAACAGCCGACATTTCAGGCTGAGACTCTCCATCGGGACTGGAAAGGAAGGATGAAGAAACCAGAATAAGAAGACAGGGGGAGGAGGTGAAAGGAGTACAAGTTGACAGGTTGTAGGTGAAGCCAGGCAAGGAGGAAGGTAGGTGGGTGGGGAGGGGGGGAAGGAATGAGAGGCAGGGAGGTGATAGATAGAAAAGGGAAACAGGCTGAAGAAGGAGGAGTCCAGTAGGAGATGGGAATGAACCATGGAAATGAAAGTTAGAGAAATTGATGTTCATACCATGAGGCTGGAAGCCACCCAACTCCATCAACCTGAGAGTGGCCTCATCATGGCAGCAGAGGGGTCCGTTGACCCACGTGTCAGAATGGGAATTGGGAGTCAAATTAAAATAGCTGGCCACCAGGATATCCTGCCTGTGATGGAGCAAAGGTGCTCGTCAAAGCAGTTCCCCAATCTACAGGTACATCAGATCTCACCGATGTAGAGGAGGTTGTTTAGGAAACGCCAGATACAGTAGAAGACTCAGAGGTGAAATATGACCTCACCTGGATGAATGGAGGTGAGGGAGGAGGTGAATGGGCAGGTGTAGCACTTGTTCTGCTTGCGGGGGGGAGTACCAGCGGGGAGATCAATAGGGAGGGACGAATGGAGAAGGAAGTCACGGAGAGCATGATCCCTGTATAAAGTGGAGAGCTGGGGGGAGGTAAAGTTGTGTTCAGAGGTGGTATCCCTTTGAAGATGGTCCCTCAATTCTCTTTGTCTTATTTGTCGGAGAAATATTTTGACCTTTACTGGGGTCCGCAGGAATGGCCTCAAACCTCCCTCTTTGCCTCTGCCCGGACTTGTTTCTGCGGCTGCCGGTTTCCATTGGCCTTTGCTGACAAAGTAATCACTTTCCTTACCATCCACGCAGGTTTACCACTACAGGGAGAGAAAGGCCTGCCGGGATACCCAGGCGAGCGGGGCCTGAGGGGCGATAAAGGGGAGCCGGGGTTATCGAAGCCGGGCCTGCCGGGAAACGTGGGTGCCAGGGGGTTCCCCGGCCCACCTGGTGAACCTGGACCACAAGGTACGTGGTGGTCGCGACAGGGTGCCCGTGTCCCAGTTACTGCTCATCCTGTGGGGCAGGAGTTCGAACCTGCTCACTCAGGGGGGATAAATCAGAGTCAGATTTAATATTGAGCATTCAAGATTGTTCATTGTCGTTCTTCAGGACACACGTATGAAGAAATGATTTTTACTCCGGGTCCTTTACAACATAGAAAAACTCAATTAGCATAAAGAACACAATTTACAATAAAACATAATACGTACAAATACGTAAGATTAGCTTATATAGGTAGACTGATTGTGTGTACATAAATAGACGCATGTTTGGGACTACCTGTACATAAGGTGTCGGAAGGAAAATGATAAAGCAACGGTGGTGGGTTAATAGTGGAGGTGTTGATCAGCCTGACGGCGGCTTGGGGGGAGTGACTGCTTTTGAGTGGAGTGGACTTGGCGTGGATGCTGTGAAGCCTCCTCCCGGAAGGGAGTGGAACAAATGGTCCGAGGGTGGCCGAGTGAGATCCTTCATGGCGGTGCCAGCCTTTTCCCAGCGGGTGATGGCGGGTGGGCTGCTTTCCGTGATGGATGCATTGAAGTTTGTTGTTTCTGTGGCAGCAATGCACGGCAAGACGGAAAATAAAAGAATGTAAGCTACAATACAAAATATATCAAAAGAAATATTTTGTACAAAAGAGCAAGATCGTGAGGCACCGTCCATGGGTACATGGACCGTTCGGAGGGGAAGGAGCTGTTCCGAAAATGTTGAGTGTGGCTCCTCAGGCTCCTGTACCTCCTCCCCGTGGTAGTAATGAGAAGAGGGCATGTCCTGGATGCTGAGGGTCCTTAATGATGAGTGCCGTCTCCTTGAGGTGCCAATGTTTAGTGCCCATCCCTGGCTGCCCTCGAGAAGCAGGGGGTGAACTCCTGTTGTAATGTAGACCGGGGGGGCTTTGCTGTTGCTGGCATGTGGGTGATGGGAATGCTGATACTTTGTGCCGGACTAAGTGGGTGAGGGGGAGGGTTGACGTTGCTCACTGCTGCTTGTGCGTGGGAGGGCGGCAGGGGGCTTTGAGGTTCTTACATTTTTTTCTGTCAATCATTCTTTGAGAGTCCTCTTCTGTTTCCAGGATGTCTGTGGAGAGTAAGAATTTCAGGTTGTATATTGTAAACATTTTCTGATATTAAATTGAACTATTGAACTACGTCCGGCCCTCTGGTGAAGATGCTCCCACGGTGCTGTACGGGAGGGACTTTCATTACTGGGGCCCACTGATGATGAAAAAACAGTGATACATTCCCCAGGGAGGGTGGTGCATGACCAGTGGGGGTCCCTGGAGATGGTGGCAGTGCTGTCAGAGTAACCTGGGCATTCAGTAGACAATGCATACTGTAGCTACTCTGTGCCAACAAAGGAGGAAGTGACTATTTATGGTGGTGGATAGATTGTCGTTCAAGTGGAAACATTGTTCTGGGTAGTGTTGAGCATTGTTGAAACTACTGTCTGGGAAGGATGAGCTGGCATTGGAGATGGTCCAGAGGCGCTTCACGAGAATGATCCCAGCAATGAAAGGGTTACGTATGAGGAGCATTTGATGGCTCTGGGCCTGCACTTATTGAGGTTTTGAAGAATGAGGAGGGAATCTCATTGAAACCTATCAAATATTGAAAGGCCTTAATAGAGTGGATATGGAGAGAATGTTTGCTGTAGTGGGGAAGTCTAGGACCAGAGGCCACGGCCTCAGAGTACAAGGATATCTCTTTAGAACAGAGATAAGGAATTTCTTTAGCCAGAGGGTGGTGAATCAGTGGAATTCATTGCCACAGACAGTCCTGGAGACCAAGTCACTGGATATATTTAAACTGAGGGTAGATAGGTTCTTGATTAGTAAGGGTGTTGAAGGTTACGGGGAAAAGGCAGGAGAATGGGGTTGAGAGGGATAATACATTACCCATGATGAAATGGTGAGAGACTCGATGAATTGAATGGCCTAATTCTGCTCCTATGCCCTTATGGTCCAAGAAACACAATAATGTCCATGAAAGGCCACAGTCACCAGGACAGGCAAACGGCCAATGTGCAAAAATAAAATATTTTTTAAAAATTCATAATAAACAATAAGTATCGAGAACATGAGATGAAGAGTCCTTGGAAGTGAGTCTATAGGTTGAGGGAACAGTTTGGTGATGGGGTGAATGAAGTTATTCCCCTGGTTCAGGAGCCTGATGACTAAGGGGTAATAACTGTTCCTGAACCTGGTGGTGTGGGTCCTGAGGCTCCTGTACCTTCTTCCTGATGACAGCAGCGAGAAGAGAGCATGGCCTGGATGATAGGGGTCCTTGATGATGGATGTCGCTTTCCTGTGGCAATGATCTGTGTAGATGTGCTCAATGGACTTTACCACGATGGACTGGGCCATAAACACTACTTCTTGTAGGATTTAACGTTCAAGGGCATTGGTGTTTCTATACCAGGCTGTGATGCACTTTCCACCACACATCTACAAAACTACACATCCCGAAGTTTGTCAAAGCTTTACAGTAGATGCCACGCTGAATCTTTGCAAACTTTTACGGAAGTAGTTGTACTTAAGTACTGGGCCCAGAACAGATCCTCTGACATGATAACACCGAGGAAGTTAAAGTTACTGACCCTCTCCTCCTCTGATCCCCCCAGGAGGACTGGCTCATGGATCTTCAGTTTCCTCCTCCTGAAGTCAACAATCAGCTGCTCGGTCTTGCTGACACTGATTGAGAGGTTGTTGTTGTGGTACCACTCACTCAGATCTTGAACTTCCATCCTATGTGCTGATTCGTCACCACCTTTGACTCAGCCAGTGACAGTAGTGTCACCAGCAAACCTAAATATGGCATTGGAGCTGTGCTTAGCCTCACAGTCTTCAGTATGAAGTGAGGAGAGCAGGGAGCTAAGTACACAGCCTTCTGGTGCACATGTGATGATGGAGATTGTGGAGCAGATGTTGTTGCCAATATGAACTGACTGGGGTGCAAGTGAGGAAATCGAGGATCTAATTGCACAAGGAGGCACTGAGGCCTAGGTCTTGGAGTTTATTGATTGGTTTTGAGGGGATGATAGTTTTGGATGTTGACCTGTAGTTGATAAAGAGCATCCTGATGTATGCATCTTTGCTGTCCAGATGTTCCAGGTTTAGGTGAAGAGCCAATGAAATGGCATCTGCTGTGGACCTATAGTGCTGAAACGTAAACTGGGGTGGACCCAAGTCGCTTCTCAGGCAGGAGTTGGTATGTTTCATCACCAACCTCTCAAAGCACTTCATCACCGTGGATGTAAGTGCTACTGGATGGTAGTCATTGAGGCAGATTACCATGTTCTTCTTAGGCACCGGGTATAATTGAAGCCTGCTCGGAGCAGGTGGGTACCTCAAGAGTGCCGAAGCGAGAGGTTAAAGAGATTGGTGAACACTTCAGCTAGTTGATCAGCAGAGGTCTTTGGTACTCAACCAGGAACCCCACTAGAGATACTCCTGCAGGACCCTCAGGACTGAAGTTACAGGGTCTTTGGAGTTCCTCCATGTTTTGATGGCCAAAGTGAACATTGAACGCATTGAAGTCATCTGATAGTGAAGCCTTGTTGTCACCTAAGCTGCTTGGTTTCACTTTGTAGGAAGTTAAAGCCAAGCCCTGTCACAGCTGTTGGGCATCCTTCAATGATTTAAGTTTAGTCTGGAATTGCAACTTTTGCACGTGAGATGGCTTTCTGGAGATCGTACCTGGACCTCTTGTATTTTATTGGGTCACTGACTTGGCCCTCAGCTGATTGCAGATCTCATAGTCCAACCAGGTCTTCTGGTTGGGAAAGACTCTGAATTCTTTTGTGGGAACACATTCGTCTATGACTGTTCTTATAAAGTCTGTGATACCCGTGATGCATTCATTCAGATCCAGTGGCTACAGGTTTGCTAACAAGGTTCTGGGTAGAGGAATTTTTATTGGTCGGGGTTTCAGTCTGGCTTGGAGTATTCCTCTCTTCCCTCTCTTCCAGCCCTGGCGATGTAACTTCATCTGCTTAAAGGTGTCGTACCCTGTGTGCTTGACAGTTAAGTCCACCGAGTCTTTCAAAAGATTGTGAAATTGCTAGTTCATTAGGATAGTTCAGAAATAAGTTGCTTAAAGGGAAATTACAGACTGCAGGTTGCACTGAGAGTGATTCAGAAGAAGTAGGTTTAGAAGATCTGTAAGCAGTCAGCCGCACGTCACCATGGTTCACCAGCATTATCTTGCAATTCACACAGCTCCAGTCACTGTGCTAATTATGTGGCTAGTGCAGCGGTATGTAAAGATCTCGGGACTCTTTCGTTTCTTATGAAATAGAATTGTAGTCATGTTTATTGGGGAGAATTAAAATGCTTCTGAGTGAAAGCTAAAATAGTTGCAAAACCTTCCGCCTGCCCCTCAGCCTCAAGGTGTCACCCTGTTCACAGGACATGGATTGTGGGGAGGCTGAGGAGAACCAGCCCACCTTCTCAACCTCTGTCCGTGGGTCTCCGGCGCCCACCCTGACTGAAGTGGTGAGGCAGAGTCTTCAGCATCTCACCTCCAGCAGGCTCTGGGCACTTGCGTGGACAATAATGCAGGCCTGTTAGAGATGACAATGTCTCATTCCCTTCACCATCAGATTTCTGAATGGACAATGAATCAACCCATGAATACTACCTCATCATATTTTCTCTCTTTTTGCACTACTTAGTTCATTTATTTTTTGTACATTTCTTATTATAATTTACAGTATTTTTGTGTATTGCAAAACAACAAATTTCATGACCTATGTCGATGGCATTTGTCCAATCTCTGTTTAATTTCTGATCACTAGGGTCCTTCTGGGAGTCAGGAATGATGGGCAGTCTTAATTCCAAGATTTCAGTTTATTTTAGAGTAGAAGAAAATATACAAATATTAAGCAAACTAAATAAAGAGCTGAGAAATGATGCGAAGAGAGGAATTAAGAAAAAGGGACAAAAATGGTACCCTTGAAAATTGTTTGCAAACTGAAAAATCTATCACTTTTATAGATAAGATAAAGATAATGATGAATTAATTAGTAGGCTACATAATTAATACAATTACATCACAGGGGTAATGTGCCAATACTTAGCCAATGGAAAATGAAAAAAAAAGATAAACCGTTAGTTTAGCTGCTATACCACTTTCTGCCAGTGTGTGTGAAAAATACATGATCCTGTTAAAAAGTACAAATCTTATAAAAAGTATTATTAAAAAAGCAATGGTTTCCAACACGATAAATTGATTCTGATTCTTATGTCAAATAATAGTTGAGTTTAATTCATGGTCAGATTTAGATTGATTTATTTATCATGTGTACATGGCAACAGACATCATTAGCGTTAACAACCAACGCTAATAAGAATGTTCTGGGGCAGCCCACAAGTGTCGCCACATATTCCGGCACTAAATGTGCATGAGAACGATGAGGTAGAGTGAAAACCCCTTTTGCAGCAGCATCACAGGCTCGTGGGTACAGACAACACAGAGCATAAATTATACATAAAATAGACAACAACACTGAAGAAGAAGATTGCAAATCAAAGCATCGGGGCAAAAAAATGCAGCCTAGTCCATGGTAGTGCAAGAGAGTTCCAGTGCTGAGGTAAGGTTGGGGTTCAAGAAGCTGATGGTTGGAGAGAAGCCGCTGTACTTGAAGCTGGTGGTGTGGAACTACAGGTTTCTGTACTTCCTGCCTGACGGTAGCAGCGAGAAGAGGGCATGACCCAGATGGTGGGGGGTGGGGGCTGTGATGATAGGTGTCGCTTTCTTGTGGCAGCACCTCCTGTAGATGCTGTCAATAGTAGGGAGAGCTGTGCCCATGCTGAACTGGGCTGTGTTAACTGCCCCCTGTGTTCCTATGCTTTGGAATTGTGATGCTACCAGTCGGAATACGCATCTGTAGAAGTTGGATTGTTTAGTGACATGCCAAATCTCCTCAACCTTCCAAGAAAGTAGAAATGATGCAAACACCAGGATTTAGTATAGCACCTTTGCTTTGTGTGTTTTTAGTCCAAAGGCCTGGTGATGAATGAGAATGTAAGAGTGTAGATCAGATCCGATAAGATGGCCATTTTCATTATGAGTCGTGGTATTTGGTGACACCCACGTGACTGTGACATGAGGTGGTAAATGAAGACTCTTACAGCAGAACAACCAGACCAATATCGCGCTGGCTGTCCCCTCACTTGAAGGCTGGTCAGGTGTAACAGATCATGCTCATGCTGGAACGAGTCACCAGAACAGAGCATTGGCTTGGCCATTCATGGTATCTTGCTGTGTGCTGGTCAGGTGACAATGATGAATGAATTAATTAAAATGCTTCTGAGTGAAAGCTAAAATAGTTGCGAAGCCTTCCGCCTGCCCCTCAGCCCCAAGGTGTCACCCTGTTCACAGGACACGGATTGTGGGGGAGCCCACCTTCTCAACTTCTGTCCGTGGGTCTCCGGTGCCCACCCTGACTGAAGTGGTGAGGCAGAGTCTGCAGCATCTCACCTCCAGCAGGCTCTGGGCACTTGCGTGGACAATGATGCGGCTGCCCTCCAGAAAATGGTTCAAGGGTTAAGGAGCTCTTTGGGATGTGGGGGAAGAAGAGGTAAAGATGAAAAGGATTCCTAGAGAGAGCCAGTTATGGACATTTAGATACCGTTGGACCTAGGACAAGAGGATCAAACATCAACTTTATTCCCCATAACGTTTACATGTATTGGCAATTTACTATGGTGTGTTTGTGATACATGCAACAAAAAATTGAATAAAGTGTACATAAATACCAGCATGTACTCACAATGTAAACGGCTTTATAAAAGGTGGTTTGAGCGTTTACAGTGCTGTGACAGAAGTAATAGATAGAGGGGGTGGGGTTAACTGGGCTGCATGATCAGATCAGAAATGTCTGGGGCAAGAAATTCTTAAGAGAGCTTTAAGTTTTTTTTTGTTTTAATAGTCCTATAGTAGTTTCCAGAAGGGAGCTTTCGGAGAAGGTAGTTAGCTGAATGTGTAGTGTCCATAATGGCTTTTCCTGCCCACTTGTTTGCAGTGATGGCAGACTGCAGCCAATGACCTTTTCTCTCAGTCTAATTGTTTTGTCTCCTGCTGCCTCAGTGTCTAAGGAAGACTGTGTCAGTATTCCTGGACCAAAGGGACCTGCTGGACCTCGTGGTTTCCAAGGGGAGATGGGGATGAAAGGTAAGCTGGTGTGTGGTGACGAGAAGTGTTTGTGCTAGCAAGAGATCAGGAAGGGTCGAAGTGGGGTCTATGGCGGGGGGGAAGACTGACACCTCAAACCAACTTCCTTTGCCCCTCGGTGGTCCTGCTCAAATGTTACAGGGAGAAGGCAGGAGAACAGTGTTGAGAGGGATATAATTGAGCCATCAGCAAATGGCGGAGATGATTCAATGGGCTGAATGGCCTAATTCTGCTCCTGTGTCTTATGCTCACATGATGGCCTTGTGAGAGTGATTCTCACTCACTCACCCCACAGCCTATGTAAAAGGCCATTCAGCCCCTCTGCCACCCCCCTGCTCTCCTACAGCATCCATCTTATTTCCTAGGATTTCTCATTTCCCTTTGAGAGTTCCTGTTGAGGCTGCTTCCACTTCCCTTTCACAACTCGATGTGCAGAAAGTCTCTACCCCCACCCCCCACACCCACCATGCATCTTTCGGCCACCCCCTTCACTCCACGCCCTCTGATTTTTACCAACCAGTCAGTCAGTCTCCTTCGCATCGCTGATGTTGGACTTGCCTGTTACACCTCCCCTCATCCTTCCTCACGGCCACAGGCTCACAGGTCTGGGTTCAATCCTCACCCCAGGCATGCCTTGTGTGGAGTCTGTATGTTCTCTCTGTCACCCCGAGGGTTGGTCTCCCCTGGGTGCTCTGGTTAACTCACATATCCCAAAGCCATACAGATTTTAAGTAAATTGGTTAAGTAGATGACCCCTTAGTGTGCTGGCGGGTGAGGGAGCCCATCGGGATTCAGAGTACTACGACACAGAAAAAGGCTCTTTGGTACATCTAGCCTGTGCTAAACTGTTACTCTACCAATTCCCAGCGCTGCATCGGGACCATAGACCTCCATAACCCTCCAACTCATGTACTTATCAAAACTTCTCTTAAATGTTGAAATCAAACTTGCAAGCACCACTTCCTCTGGCTGCTTGTCCCACACTCACACCACCCTCTGAGTGAAGAAGTTCCCCTTAAATATTTCACCTTTTGCCCTTAATCTATTTCCGCTAGTTTTAGATTCACCCATCCTCAGTGGGAAAGGACTATCATGTGCCCCATCGTATACTTCTCACGATTTTATATACTTCTATCAACTCTCTCATTCTCTTATGCTGCAGGGAATCAGATCCTAACCTGTTCTACCTTTCCCGATCACTCAGCTTGTCAAGTCTTGGCAACATCCTGGTAAATTTTCTCAGCACTCTTTCAGGCTTATTGATATCTTTCCAGTAAGTAGGTGACCGCTGAACCACACAGCTCTCCAAAATCAGCCTCCCCGACATCTTCTACAGCTTCAACATAACATCCCAATTCCTGTACTGAATTGTTTGATTTATAAAGGGCAATGTGTCAAAAGCTCTCTTCACGATCCTACTGAAGAATTATGGATCTGTACTCCCAGATCCCTCTGTTCCACCACAGTCCTTGGTTCAGTGTGTAAGTCCTACACAGGTTTGTCATCCCAGAGTTCAACACCTCACACATGTCTGCATTAGATTCTGTCGGCCAGTAAATGGGAACATGGAAGAATAAATGTGATTGGTGCTTGATGATCAGAGCAGATCGGGTGCTCTACCACTCTCCGACTGACTCTAGCTTCCCTGGACCCTCTGTCTCATTCCCCCACTGTGAACTGGAAGTATAATGGCTCTGCTCAGCCCCGTGAGGGCAAAGGGCAGGAGTTCAGCGCTCCAGGTGCAGATGTCAATAAACAAGGTCATATAAAAAGGAATTTCACAGATTTATGGAGATTTTGTGTTTTACTTCAAGGTTGCGGGAATACAGGTTTGTATTACAATGAATCAAAGCTGCTGAGGCTAGGTGTGGAATCTGATCCTGGAGAGGGCAGTGAGACCTTTCCATTGAGGGATTAAAGACGACCCAGTGAGCTGATGGAGCTGAGAGGGAGGAACTCTCCAAAGAGGAAAGGAAAGAGCCTCAAACCATGAACTCCATTGTTCAGGCATTGCATCCCCACACCTGAGGCAGCTCTCCCTCACCCTGCCCAATGGTAGAGCAGTAGGAGGAGGCCACTTGGCCCCTCAAGCTTGCTCACCCTTCAATAAGATCAAGACTGACCTGGCCAAAACCTCCATTTCACACACCCACCACCCCTGGAAACTTTTCAACGCCCCCACCCCCCGGCCTACAAGGAATCTGCCTACGTCCGACACTACTTGCTCTTCACTGAGGAAGAGCTTCTCCGGACTCGCGTCCCACCAAGAGAGGATCCCTGTCCATGGTTACTTGTGAACAATAATCCCTGATTCTAGCTCCTCCCTCAAGGAAACATCTTCCCCGCACTACCCCATCAGTCCCTTCAAGGTGATCGATGTTTCATCTGAGCTCTGTTGGAGCCAGAGACCAATGGGTCTTCCGGGAGAGGGGATGTGGAACAGGAAGGGCCAGCGGATGGACTCAAGGTTGGAACGGGCTGAACAGCCTCCTACAACTTTGCCCAATGTGATGGGGGATAAAAGCAGCAATAATCTATAAACAACTGTAATAGTCTGGATTCCTTCACAGGGACCAAGGGAGATACCTGCTTCCACTGCAATGCCACCGTGGTAGTTGGACCACCAGGACCCCAAGGCCCTCCTGGGCTACCAGGTGAGTGAATGTGAAAAGCCCCAGATGATGGAAGCTGGGAGAACTGTGTCCCAACCTTGGGATGTGGGACAGTGGCCAAAGCTCTCAGGAAGGGAGTGGTGAGCGTTTGCAGTCACCAGAGTGAAGCTTGTTGGGGCGAGAGCGCCGGGACATTAACCCATTGACGCAAAGCCAATGATATATGATGACGAGCTGGCGATGAAGCTATGCCTGTACATCAGGGTGAGCTGATTTGCCCCCTTTGCCTGTGAACTGTGTGGCTTCTGCGATTTTCTTTTAACCGCGCGTCCCTGCACAACAGAGAATAAAAGCAGAACGTTTGGGGGAACACTCGGTAGATCAGGCGGCATCCATGGAGAGAGAACCGGGGCTACCATTTCTGGTCTGGGGACGACAGAAAGCTAGGTGGCGTCGAGCGGCGGGGAGTGTGGGGGTGGGACGGATAGAATAAAGAGAATATCTGTGATAGGGTGAGGTGAGGGGTGTGGGTGGGGGTGTAGAAATGCAGAGCTGTAGCCCCCAGCGCATCGAGCCTGAGAGAGGAGAATTGAAGGACTTGGCCGGTCCTGGTACGGAGGCAGCAAGTGACCCAAAGCTGAGTTTAGTACTGAGCCTGGCATGGTGCGACATGCCCTGATTGAGGAGGTGGTGGGGTTCCCGAGAACGATGGGCACTGCGGTTCAGAATGGGGCACCTTTGCCGACGGAGACGTATCACTGCTTGCAGAACTGTTGCCGGAGACCAAACTTTCCTATTCTGGCTTCGTGCAGGTGATCAAGGGGTTCCAGGGAGCAAGGGAGAGCGAGGACCACCAGGAAGGATAGGGTTCCAAGGCCAGCCCGTGAGTATTGACCATTCCGGGTCAGAGAGCACTTATTCCAGGTTGGGGAACTGCCCGGAGGCAGGGAGAGTGTTCAGAAGGATGATTTTATGGGCAACCGAGGGAAGACCACAGGACTGAGGATGTTCGGTGGCGGGGGGGGATGGAATCTGTTGGACGACGGAGCTTTCTCTATTTGAGTCTATACCATTAAAACATCAACTGGGTGGATGGAAGAGAATGGTCATGGGGAGACCAGGAACAGGAGCCTCGTTGTGGGACAGACTCCGGAAAATACCCTGGGGACTGAGGGCCGGTGGTGGACGGGGAGAACAACAGCTCGTCTTTATTGGAAGGAATGGGAGTGAGGGGTGGGGAAGGGGTGGGACAGGGATGGGAGTGAGGGGTGGGGCAAGGGAGAGGGAAGCTGGGCAGTGAGGAGAGGGACTAGGGGTGAGAAGAGGTATGGGCTGGGGTGGTGGTTAAGGGGAGGGACTGTGTGGAAGGGAGGAGTGGAGGGTGAGGGAAGGGCAGGGCAGGGGTGAGAGGAGGTGGGGTGATGAGGGGAGGAAAGGTGTGGGGGTTAGGGAAATGTGGCGAGGGTTTGAGTGAAAGTGCAGGGGGGTGAGGGGGAACACATGAAGGAGTGAGGGGCGCAGGGAAGCAATGGATGGATTGGACAGGGTGGGAGGAGAATGAGGGGGGCAAAGCACTGCCATGGGGAAGAGGGTCTGTGTGGGAATGTCGGGGTGTGTGTGTGTGTGTGTGTGTGTGTGTGTATGTGTGTGTGTGTGTGGTTGTGTGTGTGTGTGTGTGTGTGTGTGTGTGTGTGTGTGTGTGTGTGTGTGGGTGTGTGTGTGTGTGTGTGTATGTGTGTGTGTGTGTGTGTGTGTGTGTGTGTGTGTGGTTGTGTGTGTGTGTGTGTGGCTGTGTGTGTGTGTGTGGATTGTGTGTGTGTGTGTGTGTGTGTGTGTGTGCGTGCGTGTTGTGTATGTGTGTGTGTGTGTATGTGTGTGTGTGTATGTGTGTGTGTGTGTGTGTGTGTGTGTGTGTGTGTGTGGATTGTGGCTGTGTGTGTGTGACAGACAGAGTCACTGGTAGATACAAAGCAGCTTCTTTATTCGACACAACAAGGTACAGCAGGTATCATACGGACAGAGACGCTTTCGGTAGAAAGGTTTGCTAACCCAGTGTGGGCTCGATATTTCTATGCTAAGCACAAAGGCAATCGCTACTTAAAAAGTTATAGACAATGCTTCCTTTTGAAGCTACACACAAACATCACACCTTCTGACTTCATCCTTTCCTCCTGATGCCAACATGTCTGGGTTGGTATCCACAGCCTTCAGGAATGCAAGTTAAATCCACAATACATTTATTTGCCATTTTACATGCTAACATAGAAGACAATTAATATTTATAATATCATCTTCGAAACTACAGCATCTGGTCAAACTACGGCGCCAGAAGCATCTGGTATTCACACCTTTTTAGGAAGCGCATTGTTGTGGGCTCAATCCACAGTACTTTGTCAAATAGAAGTCTGGTGGCCAAAGTCATTCAAATGTAAACGAATCATCTACCCAAAAAAACTCACTCTGAGAGAGAGAGAGAGAGAGAGAGAGAGAGAGAGAGAGAGAGTGTGTGTGTGTGTGTGTGGGGGGGGGGGTTACTGTACTGTTCCTGTGTCAGTAACTGACGGAAACCCTCGTTTCCATAGGGTTCTGCCGGCGTTCCAGGGCCGATGGGAATTCCCGGAGCCAAGGGCGACCCTGGTGACATCCTCGCTCTGCCCGGTCTGAAGGGAGACCGGGGGGAGAGGGGTTTTCCGGGAAATCGTGGCATTCCTGGTGCAAATGGAATTCCCGGGAAGGATGGAGCCCCCGGCCTGCCTGGATTCAAAGGAGAGCCAGTGAGTGACGGGAATGGCGGGGTGTGGGTAGGGATGGGGTGGGGTGGAGACGTTGTGGGGCTAATCTCAGCCCCAGTCCCATGGCGACACACTGAGACATCTCCCCACCCTGTCCTTCCCTCCCAAATCTTCCCCATCCCCCTTCCTGATTCCCCACCTCGCCTGCCTGATTCCACCAACCCCATTCCTGATTTCCCATTCCCTTCCTAATTCCCCAACCCACCTTCTTGATTCCCCATCCCCCTCCTGATTCCCCACCCCGCTTCTTGGTTCCCCCACCTCCCTTCCCGATTCCCCATCCCCCTTCCTGACTCCCCCAATACCCAGTACTCAGACTGTCGTGGAACTTGGCACCATCGCTGGTAATCTGCAGAGAGGTGGGTGCGTTCCCCCTCTCCCAGTAAATCACACTCCCCTGTGCATCTCCACCCCCCCCACCCTCATAAATCATCACCACCCCCCCATGAATTCACACACATCCCACGAATCCGCCTCCACCCACCGTAAATCTCCACACCTCTCCACTGTGAATCCTTCCCACCTCCTTGTAAATCAGCTACTGGTGAATCCACTTATCTTCCATGATTCCCCACCCTCCTAAGAAGCCCCAGGTGCACGACCGCCGGATACTGGTGACAGATTCTCCTCTTGGGGTTCCCGGGTCCAGTGGGAGAGCTTTCTCTGGGGTTGTCCAAGCAGTCTCCCAGTGAGGGCTGCACGGAGGCAGTGATGGTATATCCGATAATGGGGTGAGTGACCCGGCACCCCTCCTCCGCAGGCAGGGCAGGGGTGCTGTGTCCAGCCGGCCCTGGGGGGTGGGATCAACATCTACGGCCAACAGATCTCCAGCTGCTAACGGCCTCTCCCGCGCTCAGGCAACGATCGGCTTCAAAGGAGAGCAGGGGCTTCCAGGGCCTCCAGGACCTCACGGACTACCAGGAGACCAGGGACCACCAGGCACCCCCGGCATCGGGCCACCGGGACACCCGGGGGGAAAGGGCATCCCGGGCTTCCCAGGACAGCCAGGCCTGCCTGGGGTCAGAGGTAAGTCCATGAATCCCACCCCTGCCGATGCCCCCCTCAGTCGGTGTTGTACCCCAAACCCCCCAGCCCCTTGACTTCCCTTCGCCGGCCGGTCACAGTCACTGCGGTGACATCACGTGGGGTGTGGAGCAGGGGGTGGGTGCGCACTAGGGGGATTGGGCTGGCAGGGAGCTGGGCACTGGCAGTGAGGGATCGCCCCGGCTGACAAACATCCCCCATGGATGTGCACTCAGTAAGCGTCAGCGTCACTGGCCCCTGCCCTCCGGATACTGGCAGGCGTGGGCAGGGCCTCCACCACTACCCACCCAGTGTGTGAGAGGATTGGAAAGGGACAACGTGCTGGGTCAGGGTGGGACGCTCCATCGCCCCTCCCTCCTGACTCCACCTCCCCCACCCCGATCCCTCCAATCCCCCATGCCCTGATTCATTCACTCCCAGGAACGAGCAGTCCGGAATCCAGAATCTGCCTCCATGGACATTTGGGACAGATTTTCCCAGCAGCAGCAACGGATTGAATTCCCTCCCTCCCTTCCCAGACCTAACCTCTACATCTGATCAGAGGTTTAGAGGAGGAGGAGAGGTTCGAGGGGGAGGTTCAGCAGTCTGGGTCATTGTGCCCTGGGGGGACTGGAGGGCAGAGATCTCAGGGGGTTGAGGTGGGGGGAGGTGTGCTCCCGAGGGACTGAAAACAAGGTATAAATTCTAAACTCCCAGCGCCGTCCAGTGGCGTATCTGTGTGGGCCAGGGCCAGTGACACGTGTATCGTGAGAGAGTCGTGGCGTTGCTGAGGGGTGGGTGTTGTAACAGCCTGTTTGACATGGTGGGGGGGGTGGGGTGTGAACCTTTCTGGTTGGAAGAGTCCTGATTCTTACCATAACCCAGGACAACAGGGCTCGGTACCTGGGCACAGGGAGGTGAGGCGGGGCACATGTTCACAGATGGACGGACGCTCATTGTTTCAACCTTCCTTGCAACAGGTCAGAAAGGTGAACCGGGAAAATCCATTGGTTTGCCAGGACCACCAGGATTTCCAGGCCCACAAGGAGAAAGGGGCCAGCCAGGGAGGAGAGGTACATCGACGACACCCGCCCCTCCCCACCCCCACAGGCCCGTCATCAAGTAACATGCAGAAAGTGTCCCAGTTACCTGTCATCCTCCCAGAGAGGGTGTGTCACACGAGATGTGTGAGGCTGTGTGTCACTGAGTGAGGGTGTCTGAGTGTGGTATTGTATGTGTGTGTGTGAGGCTGTGTGTCACTGAGTGAGGGTGTGTGAGTGTGGTATTGTATGTGTGTCACTGTGAGACTCTGTGAACGTATGAGGCACTGCGCGTGTGAGGCAGTGTGTGTGTGTGAGTGTGTGTGTGTGTGTGTGTGTGGGGTATGTGACAGCATGAGTGAAGGTTTGTGAGACACTTTGTGTATGAGGGTGTGTAACACTGTTGCTGACCCTCCCAACAGGGGATCCAGGTATTCCGGGTTTCCCAGGTTCGCAGGGAGCCATTGGACCCAAAGGGGATCCAGGTCCACCGGGGATAGGATTTCCAGGCCCCACCGGGCCTAAAGGTAATGTTGTTTCATTGTTACCAGTTCACACTGCACTGTCATGACACACACCACAGTGTAATGGTTCACACTTACTGTAATGACACACACCACACTGTAATGACACACACCACACTGTAATGGTTCACACTTACTGTAATGACACACACCACACTGTAATGGTTCACACTGACTGTAAGGACACACACCATACTGCAATGGTTCATACTGCACTGTAACAACACCACCACACTATAACACCCTCTACTAGAGCAGTACACAGCACACTGTAACACCATCTACTACAACAATACACACCGCACTGTAACACCCTCTTCACATGACACGTTATGTCACACACCTCACTGTAATGGTACACCCTGTACTGTAATGTCACACACCACACTGTAATGGTACACCATGTACTGTAATGTCACACACCGCAATGTAGTGGTACACCATGTACTGTAGTGTCACACACCGCAATGTAATGGCACACCCTGTACTGTAGTGTCACACACCGCAATGTAATGGCACACCCTGTACTGTAATGTCACACACCACACTGTAATGATACACCATGTACTGTAATGTCACACACCACACTGTAATGGTACACCCTGTACTGTAATGTCACACACCGCACTGTAATGGTACACCCTGTACTGTAATGTCACACACCGCAATGTAGTGGTACACCATGTACTGTAGTGTCACACACCGCAATGTAATGGCACACCCTGTACTGTAATGTCACACACCACACTGTAATGATACACCATGTACTGTAATGTCACACACCGCAACGTAATGGTACACCATGTACTGTAATGTCGCACACCGCACTGTATGGTACACCATGTACTGTAATGTCGCACACCGCACTGTAATGGTACATCCTGTACTGTAATGTCGCACACTGCACTGTAATGGAACAGTGCATACCATTATCACGTAGTCCCTTTGGTAACTATAAACTGTCCAGCACATTTATTTATTTATTTATTTATTGAGCTACAGTATGAAGTAAGCCTGTCCAGCTCTTCGAGCCATGACGCCTAGCCCTGATTTAACCCTAACCTAATCACGGGACAATATACAATGACCACTTAACCCACCGATACATCTTTGGATGGTGGGAAGTAACCGGAGTACTCAGGGAAAACCCACGCATTCCACTGGGAGGATGTACAGATGATATTGGAATTAAACTCTGTGCTCCAATGCCCCGAGCTGTAATAGCATCACACTAACCACTACGTTACTGACATTATCACGCTGACCACTACGTTACTGACATCATCACGCTGACTGCTATGTCACTGACAGCATCACGCTGACCACTACGTTACTGTGATGGCATCACGCTGACCGCTATATTACCGTGACGCTGTCACGCCAACCGCTACGTTGCCATGACAGCATCATGCTAACCGCTACATTACTGTGGTGCCTAGAGCTTTACAGAGCTGCAACATTACCTCACGGCTCTTAAACTCAAATCCCCCGACTAATGGAGACCTTCTTAACAACCCTATCAATACGCCCGGCAAATTTGTGGGATCTATGGACAGGACCACAGGATCCCTCTGTTGCCCAACACTGCTAAGAATCCTACCTTGTACTCTGCCTTCAAGTTCGACCTCTGGTTCACACTTCTCTGGATTGAGCTCCAACTGCCAGTTCTCAGGCCAGCTCTGCATCCTATCAACGTCCCATCACAAACTATAACAACCATTTACACTACCACAACACCACCAATCTTCAAGTTTTCTCTAACCCGCCCTTCCACTTCCTCATCTAAGTCATTCATCAACTTCACAAAGAGCAGAGGTGCCGGAACAGTGCTGTCGCCGAGCCCCAGGCAGAATACATTCCATCTCCTACCACCCTCTGCCTTCTGTGCACAAGCCACACAGCCAAGTCTCCCTGAACCCTGTCCTCTTGACTTCCTGAACGAACCCACCCTGGTGAGCCTTGTGAAACATCTTACTAAAATCCACGTCCACTGCTCTATCTTCATCAAACTGTCACTTCCTCAAAAAAGTTAATCAGATTCCTATGGCACAATCTGCCCTTCACAAAGCCACGCTGACTATCCCTAACTAGATTATGCTTTTCCAAATGCTCATAAATCCTGACTGTAAGAATTCTCTCCAGCGGTGTGGTGTAAGACTCACTGGTCTATGATGCCCAGAATAATCCCTCTTCCTTCACTTCCCCAGGTGTGGACGGACTTCCTGGAGAACCAGGTCCTCCTGGTTTCACCGGACCGCCGGGAGTGGATGGTCAGCTTGGCCCACCTGGACTCCCGGGGGAGAAGGTCAGTGGGGAAGCTTGCCTGCCCTAGGCTCGGTGGTATCCCCTGTCTGCAGAGCGGAGGGCACTGTCTATACTGGGGTGGCAGCGCTGAAAGTTAATGGGGCAGTTCAGCAAACACCGAAGGTCCCAGCGGGGATGGGGGGGGGGGTGCCCAGAGGACATGGACGGATGGGATGGCCAGAAGCTCATGAAGGGAGAGGAGCAGGGTATTCCTGTGATCTGGGCCACGCTGCTTGACAGCACGGTGGGGACTACAGAGGGGTTCTGTGAAAATACTTGGGGGGGGAAACAGGTGTAGAGGACACACCCATCTCCTTCCCCCCTTCCCTTCTCCTCCCCTCTCCCTTCCCTCGCTCCTGTCCCTCATCTCCACCTCCTACCTCTCCACCCATTCACTCCCACTCCTTCCATCTCCCTCCCCCTCCCTCCTGCCCACTTTTCTCCCCTCCACCCTTGATTACCCTTCTTCCTATGCCTTTCTCTAGATTCCACTCCCCTCCCTCCCTTCTACCTCATACCACATCTCCCCCATCCGCTCCCTCTCCTCTCTTCCCTCCCTCCCTCTCTCCCTCCCCGACCCCCATTCTCACCCAGCAGCTAACCCTCTCTTTCCCTGGATCCAGGGTGTTCCGGGAGTGGGGCTTCCGGGCCCGCCGGGGTTCCCGGGCAACCCGGGGTTGGATGGCGTTCCAGGACTTAAAGGGGATGCAGGCTTCCCTGGGATCCCGGGCAGATCGGGACAGCCGGGATCTCCGGGTTTCCCCGGCAGTAAAGGTGAGTGAAGGTCTGGGATGGGGAGCGCGGTGCCTATGGGAATGAGCAAGCCCCTTCTCTAGGCATCTACCGGCACCTCTCCCCACCCTCCTGACACTGGCTCTCCTCACACCTCCACCCCTCTCTCCACACGGCACCCAACCCTCCCCACGGCACCCTTCTCTTTCTCCACGCGCCCCCCCATTCACAGGCCAGCACCTTTCAGTACAATTAGGACGTGGCTTGGTCAACTGTCGCCCAGGATAGGTTGGGCTTTCCACACACACAAAATGCTGGAGGAACTCAGCAGGCCAGGCAGCATCTATGGAAAAGAGCACAGTCAATGTTTCGGCCTGAAATGTCGACGGTACTCTTTTCCATAGATGCTGCCTGGCCTGCTGAGTTCCTCCAGCATTTTGTGTGTGTTGCTTTGGATTTCCAGCATCTGCAGATTTTCTCTTGTGTGTGATGGGTTGGCCTCGTCTGTGCCCAGCTCTCTCCGCCGGCTCTGCTCACTGCCGCAGGTCGCCGTCCTGAGGCTCGCGGGTATGGTACTCCGGAGGGAGCAGTGTGTCAGGGTGGCTGGGGTGCTCGTCAAGCTGACGGTATCATCCTGTCAGAGCTGCTGGGGGGTGTCAGCAGGTGCACCAGTCTCCGGAGAATCCCCAGCTCTGCATCTCGCCCCTCCAACCCCCCCCGTGCCCACGGCTGTAGCCACCGTGTCTTTGTGACTGTCCCATCTGAGTTCAAGTCCATCACAGGCAAAGCCCTCTCTATCACAAACACAGTCACAAAGAGCACTGCCATGAGACGACAGCATCCATCATCGAGGAGCCCCAAGGTCCAGACTGTATCGCTTCTTGCTATTACCACTGGGCAGGAGGTACAGGAGCTTTAGGAACCACACCACCAGGTTCAGGAACAGTCATTTTCCTACAACTATCAGACATAGGTAACTTCACTGAACCGATTTTAAACATACAGACTTTACAATTCATGTTCTTGGTGATATTTATCTGTCCACAGCTTGTCAGGCTTTGTTATGTATAGATTTTCATCTGTCCTATTGTATTTCTTTATTTTCTTGTGAATGCCTGCAAGAAAATGAATATCAGGCCAGTAAGTATATACAGACGTAAACGTACCTATGAATGGTGACTGTGAGTTGTTGGGGCCTCTACAGCGTTACTGGCCGTGACTGTTGGCATCGGACGATCGGGCTCTGGAAACTGAAGATTTCATGTCCTCTTCCTTCTTTCAGGCCACACGGGTCTGCGAGGTTCCCAGGGTCCCCCCGGACCTCCTGGACCTTCGGGGGTCGGAGCACCAGGCATACCCGGCAAACCAGGACTTCAGGGGCCACCAGGCCTGATAGGTAGGTCCTAGCCGGCAATGTCGATCACACCAGCATGGCGCGTACCACCTACCATGGGCTGAAGCAGGGCAGGAACTGTACACAGCAACGTGACGCCAACGAGATGGATCGCTAAGGGGCAACAAGCTACTTCGGGGAGGTGGGCAGGGAGATTGAGGGTGCTCGCCTGCCCCTCCTCAGCAGGGAGGCAAGTCCTTGACATCTCCCAGAGCTCAAACCTCAGTTACCTCCAGCAGGAACGTCAGATTTCTGAGTTTTGGTCGCTGGAGTGGGCAGGAAGTGGTGAGAACTTGCTGGAATACAGCCCACTGAGCTACCAGCGCGAGAGAGGTGAGGGAGGGGGTGGGGAGAGGAAGAAACAGCAGAAGATTTGGAGGGAGCCAAGTCCAGACCTGGAGAGGACGGGGAGACAGATTGTGAAAGAGGGGTGAGCTGGAGGACCACATAAATACAGAACTGTGGGGAGGTTAACCAGTGACGTAACCATGGTGATTTCTATTCCCGTAGGATACACGGGACCCCCTGGACTCAAAGGAGACCCTGGTTTCCCAGGCTTGGACATCCCAGGTCCACAGGGAGAGCAGGGGCTGAGGGGGCCGAAGGGTCTCCCTGGACCTCCTGGAAACCCAGGTGAGACTGGACTACCAGGAAGAGATGGACCTCCTGGACTTCAAGGTGAGTGACAGCTTGCAGAACTTCCTCTCCCTCCCAACTTGGAATGCAAACCGATCCCAAATCAAGTCCAAAACTACGGAAGCTCGGAAAAGGACGGGAGTCCTGGAGGCTCGGTGAATCCCTAACCAGACGCTCTCCCTGCTTCTTCCCCACTTTTCTCCTTTCCCACTTCTCCCAAAGTCCCTCCTGAAAGTTCTCGTTGCATCCAACTCCAGCATACTCCAGATTGCCACAACTCACTGCGTGAAAACACTCCCCCCCTCTCTCCGATACTCTTTATTCCATGTCATTTGGTCCCCTAGCTTCCTGGCCCCGGAGACAATTTCTCCCTGTACTCCATCAAAATCCTTTCCAACTCCAAATGCATCCATTAAATTTCCCCTTCACTTCCAAGGAGTGGAGTCTCATAGATCCAGGGAGAGACACAGAACATAAAACACAGACCAAAGAGCACTTCAGCACAGTACAGTCCTTCGGCCGACTTTTTAACATACTCTTAGATCAATCTAACCCTTTCATCCTACATAACCCTCCATTGTTCTACCAACCACGTGCCTATCTAAGAGTTTCTTAGATGCCCCAAATGTATCTGCCTCTACCATTACCCCTGGTATGCGCTTACCACTCTGCATGTGAAGACCTTTCCTCTGATGTCCCCTCTAAGCTTTTCTCCAATCACCTTAAAACGATGCCCCCTTGTATTACCCATTTCTACCCTGGGCTTATCACTCCAAAGAGAAAAGTCCTAAATTAATGAACCTATTATAAAAAGACATGCTCTCTAGTGCAGGCAGTCTCCTGGTAAGTCCCTGCATGGTCTCCAAAGCTTCTACACCTTTCCTACAAGGAGGCAATCAGAAATGAACATGATATTCCAACTTCCTGCCCATTTCCACGTATCTCTGGTTTCTCCACGGAACCTCCCTGGGACTGCTGCAGTAAACCTCCTCCCACCTTCTCATGTAGTAATATCCAAGAACAGGGCCAAGTTTTCCAGCCTTGCCTGACTACCGTTGATCTTTCACACTTCCTGCAAAGGTCTGAGAACCCCGCGGCACCCAGACCCTCCCAGGGGTCTTTAGTCCTGGACCCTCATCCGTCGACATTTTCATGAGGTAGCCCTCCAAGTTGACCAGCTGGTGGGTGTTCCCCACCACTACCCCATTTCACAGTAACTCTCTCACACTTTCACCAAGCTGGTCCTTTTGGGAATCTCCTCAGGGCTCAAGCACCCTCAGCTTGGCAGGAGGGGGGTCCCAGAGTGCTGGAGGCTTGGGAGTCTGACTCTCTGAAGAACCTAGAAAGGGGTAGGAAGGATCAATTTCTACCCATATCATCCACCGTCACCTCGGACCCTCTCTCGGGGATTCCAACATTGATTGATAGTCTGAGCTGTCCTCCAGATGGTATCAGAACCCTTTGTTCTATAGTTGCACCGAGATGGAACTTCAATAATAAACTGTGTTTCTCTCCTCATTGTTGATCTCAGAACGTCATCCTCCTGATCATTCATTGCTATTTTCTGATCTTCCTCCACCAACCACAGGTCCAAAAGGAGAGATGGGAGTGATGGGTGCCCCAGGGGGTCCAGGTTTTCCCGGAAATCCAGGAATTGTGGGACTGCCCGGCGGCAAAGGTCAGTGATTACCCTATCCGCGGGCGTGTTAGCGACCGTGGTAACTGCACATACTGATGCTCTCTTCCTCCGCAGGTGACCCAGGGTTACCGGGATTCCCCGGTGCTCCAGGCAACACCGGAGAGAAGGGGACAAAGGGGGAAAGTGGCGTGGAGGGACGGCCCGGTGTGCTGGACAATAGCACGATGGCGTTGATGAAGGGACAGAAGGGAGACACTGGGGAACCAGGTAAAGGATGAATCACTACAGGGGCGGAGGCAGTGCCTGCACACAGGTGTCCATTACACAGACATGCATGAGTATACCTGCACATTATCCAGAGGGAATACAAGGTGTTGCTCCTCCAGAGTGTAGCCTTGTCACAGCAGAGGAAGAGGCCATGGATTGACATATCAGAATGGGGATGGGAAGTAGAATTGAAGTGGGTGGCCACCGGGAGATCCCGTTTTCTCAGGCAGAGTATAGGTCCTCGGCAAAGCGGTCTCCCAATCCACATCCGGTCTCCACCGCTACACAGGAAGCCACACTGGGAGCACCGGTTTCAGTAGATGACCCCCAACAGAATCACAGGTGAATTTCACCTCACCTGGAAGGACCGTTTAGGGCCCTGAATGGTCGTGGGAGAGGAGGTGTAGGGGCAGGTGTAGCACTTGTTCCACTTGCAAGGATCAGTGCCAGGAGGGAGATCAGTGGGGTGGGACGAGTGGACAAGGGAGTCGCGTAGGGAGCGATCCCTGTGGAAAGCAGAAAGTTGAGGGAAGGGAAAGGTGTGCTTAGTGGTGGGATCCTGTTGGGAATGGCAGAGGTTTCAGAGATTTATGCGCTGAATGCGGAGGCTAGTGGGGTGGTAAGTGAGGAGAACTTTGATGTGGATTGACATCACTATTGAACAGTGAGCAGTCGTATTACACAGTAGCTCCTCTCCCACAGTGTGACATTCCATCAGTGCCACCCCCCCACAGTGTGACCCTCCCTCAGTACCACCCCTCCCACAGTGTGACCCTCCCTCAGTACCACCCCTCCCACAGTGTGACATTCCCTCAGCACCACCCTCCCACAGTGTGACCCTCCCTCAGTACCACCCCTCCCAGTGTGACCCTCCCTCAGTACCACCCCTCCCACAGTGTGACCCTCCCTCAGTACCACCCCTCCCACAGTGTGACATTCCCTCAGCACCACCCTCCCACAGTGTGACCCTCCCTCAGTACCACCCCTCCCACAATGTGACCCTCCCTCAGTACCACCCCTCCCACAGTGTGACCCTCCCTCAGTACCCCTCCCACCCTGTGACTCTCTCTCATTACCACCCCTCCCACAGTGTGACTCTCCCTCGGTACCACCCCTCCCACAGTGTGACCCTCCCTCGGTACCACCCCTCCCACAGTGTGACCCTCCCACAGTATCACCCCTCCCACAGTGTGACACCCCATCAGTATCACCCCCTCCCACAGTGTGACCCTCCCTCGGTACCACCCTCCCACGGTGTGATTCTCCCTCACTACCACCCCTCCCAATGTGACCCTCCCTCGGTACCACCTCTCCCACAAGTGTGACATTCCCTCAGTGCCACCCCCCCACAGTGTGACCCTCCCTCAGTACCACCCCTCCCACAATGTGACCCTCCCTCAGTACCACCCCTCCTACAGAGTGACCCTCCCCAGTACCACCCCTCCCACAGTGTTGCACTCCCTCGGTATCACCCCTCCCACAGTGTGACACTCCCTCAGTACCACCCCCCCACAGAGTGACCCTCCCTCAGTACCACCCCTCCCACAGTGTGACATTCCCTCAGCACCACTCTCCCACAGTGTGACATTCCCTCAGTACCACCCTCCCACAGAGTGACCCTCCCTCGGTACCACCCCTCCCACAGTATGACACTCCCTCAGTACCACCCCTCACACAGTGTGACATTCCCTCAGTGCCACCCCCCCCCACAGTGTGACACTCCCTCAGTACCACTCCTCCCACAGTGTGACCCTCCCTCGGTACCACCCCTCCCACAGAGTGACCCTCCTTCAGTACCACCCCTCCCACAGTGTGACATTCCCTCAGCACCACCCTCCCACAGTGTGACCCTCCCTCAGTACCACCCTCCCACGGTGTGATTCTCCCTCACTACCACCCCTCCCAGTGTGACCCTCCATCAGTACCCCTCCCACCCTGTGACTCTCTCTCATTACCACCCCTCCCACAGTGTGACTCTCCCTCGGTACCACCCCTCCCACAGTGTGACCCTCCCACAGTATCACCCCTCCCACAGTGTGACACCCCCTCAGTATCACCCCCTCCCACAGTGTGACCCTCCCTCAGTATCACCCCTCCCACAGTGCGACTCTCCCTCGGTACCACCCCTCCCACAGTGTGACCCTCCCTCGGTACCACCCCTCCCACAGTGTGACCCTCCCTCAGTACCACCCCTCCCACAGTGTGACCCTCCCTCGGTACCACCCCTCCCACAGTGTGACATTCCCTCAGCCCCACCCTCCCACAGTGTGACCCTCCCTCAGTACCACCCCTCCCACAATGTGACCCTCCCTCAGTACCACCCCCCACAGTGTGACCCTCCCTCAGCACCACCCTCCCACAGTGTGACCCTCCCTCAGTACCACCCCCCCACAATGTGACCCTCCCTCAGCACCACCCCTCCCACAGTGTGACCCTCCCTCAGTACCAACCCTCCCACAGTGTGATCCTCCCTCAGTACCACCCCTCCTACAGAGCGACCCTCCCCAGTACCACCCCTCCCACAGTGTGACACTCCCTCAGTACCGCCCCTCCCACAGTGTGACACTCCCTCAGTATTCCCCCTCCCACAGTGTGACCCTCCCTCAGTATCACCCCTCCCACAGTGCGACACTCCCTCGGTACCACCCCTCCCACAGTGACCCTCCCTCAGTACCAACCCTCCCACAGTGTGACACTCCCTCAGTATTCCCCCTCCCACAGAGTGGCCCTCTCTCAGTACAACCCCTCCAACAGTGTGACCCTCCCTCAGTACCGCCCCTCCCACCAAGTGACCCTCCCCAGGTACCACCGTCCCCACAGTGTGACCCTCCCTCGGTACCACCCTCCCACAGTGTGACCCTCCCTCGGTACCACCCCTCCCACAGTGTGATACTCCCCTGGTACCGCCCCTCCCACCGAGTGACCCTCCCTCAGTACCACTCTCCCACAGTGTGACTCTCCCTCAGTACCACCCCCCCACAGTGTGAGCCTCCCTCATTACCACCCCTCACAGTGTGAACCTCCCTCGGTACCACCCCCCCACAGTGTGACCCTCCCTCTGTACCACCCCTCCCATAGTGTGAACTGCTCTCAGTACTGACCCTCCCACAGTGTGACCTTCCCTTTAGCTTGTCCATGGTTGGATTTGAGTCCAGGACCTCGGGCACAGATGGGAGGTGCATCACACGGAACCCCAAGTGACAGCACTCACGGAGGCCATTCAGCCCTGAGAGCCCATACTGGCTCCGCATCAGAGTGTCCATTGTCCCTGTAGGCATACTGGCCTTAGCTCCTGACCTTAGTAACCAGAGACCTGGGCTGTGATGGAACCCATTCGTACAGAAAACTGCATTCCCCCCGCTGCTTAACCCGTGTCTGTCCTATCTCCAGGGAAGACCGGCTCTGCAGGATCCAAGGGGCACCCAGGTATTCCTGGTGATCCTGGACTGGCAGGGAAAGATGGGGACCCAGGATTACCAGGACAGCCAGGTAAGGATCTGCGGGAACACTGGGGTGGCTGGGCAGGATTCGTGTTGGCATTCATTGTTTTACTATTAATAGGAATATAACAGAGACATATTGAATTAAATGGAGCATTTTAAGAAACCCGTTCAAGAACTATTAATATTAATCTTTTAAAAAGACAATGGAAAAATAACATCATCTCTAAATAGTTTTGTTATTGTATTTCATATATAACTTAAGAAAGGTGAATGTAAAATTATAGGCTTTGATGCGTATTCATTAAAAAAATCAAGGAAAGGAAGATTATTTAAAAAAACTTTACTCTCCCTGACACTTACGTTGCTGCAATAATGATGGTGAATACTTCATATCTGGTTTGTACTTTGTTGTTTGAGAGCTGGACATTTAGCACTAGTTTCATCAGTAAGTCTACTCCTGTAACTCAACGACCAAGTTCACCACTGAAAACAAGGCCACATGAATATTGATAGAGCACTAAACTACATTCTTGTATTTAACATATCTCTCACTGAAAATCCAGTGTTCCCTCACAAATGACAGAAGAATAAAATATAAGCAGAGCGGAGCCAGTGCCAATTGGCCTAATTGTTTACTATCCACCTGTCGAGCTGATATGTACACCAGGTCTGCGAGGATTTCAAAACTTATCATCCAACGCCACGTATTCTCAGACCTGCCTAGCTGATGCCAAGTCAGCGTGAGATATTTCCTGCGAAAACATATCACTGTTTTTGGACTATTTAAAAACATTTGCTGCTTCATTCGGTAGCAAAGATAATCATTATGTGCCTTTTTTTTTATTGTGGGTGGGATTTAAAAATCTGACAGAGGGCACCACAAAGTTTTTTGTGGGTGCCACAGGTTCGCCACTCCTGCCCCACTGCACTACCAGCTGCATTCTCCAACCTGAAGCTGTGCATTCAGGCCTGGTCCCAGCATTAGCAAACTCCGGTCTGATTCCAAGGGTGTAGTGGACTCACCTGAGTGATAACACTGAGGATTCCGCATAAAGGAATGAGAACTAAGGGGCAGATCTTGGGGGAGGCAAGTAGAGGGAACAGGAGGAGAGCGAGCTGGACTGTTTCCCCATGGCTATTCACTTCAGGATGCCCTGGTGGGTAGAGGGGTGACTGCGGTTGGGGGGGGGGGAGGAGGGGTGGGGAGAGATAGGCAGTGTATGTGTCTCTGTCCCTGAGGACACAGACATCGGTTACCCAGCCCCCATCTGCAGGTCCCGGCTGGGGATGCAATGCAGAGGCGGTCCTGGGGGAGTGAGAGGAATAAAATACTGTTGAGCCGAAAGTGACTAGAATCTCTCTCGGACAGGGCCAGCGGGTGATCCTGGAGTCC
Source organism: Mobula hypostoma (assembly GCF_963921235.1). Classification (NCBI taxonomy): domain Eukaryota; kingdom Metazoa; phylum Chordata; class Chondrichthyes; order Myliobatiformes; family Myliobatidae; genus Mobula; species Mobula hypostoma. The sequence continues at coordinate 34,049,437 of NC_086101.1, forward strand.
CAGGAAAACCAGGAAGCACAGGTATCCCCGGAGAGAAAGGACAGATCGGAGAGATGGGCTTTCCAGGTAAGTATGTGCATTGACATCCACAGCCTGAGGTTCCCTCTGGGTCTCCAGTCATTGTGTATCGACTGTGGAACGCTCCCTCCTCAGTGTGACCTTCCCTCATCACCGTCCCTCTGGTTATTGTCCCTCCCACAATGTGACCCTCCCGCAGTACTGCTCCTCCCACAACGTGACCCTCCCTCGATATACCCCTCCCCAGTATGATGCTCTCCCAGTACCACCGTGTCTACCATCCAGTCTCTGCGCAGGTTGGGGAGACTTTGAGATGGGGACCATGCGAGGAGGGGAGAGGAGCTCCCGGGCTTCGGTGTGTTTGGACGCCGAGATCTTGACGCGCTGGCTTTCCCTTCCCAGGTGCCTCCGGCCCTCCCGGCCAGCCAGGCTCCCCAGGACAGCGAGGAATGCCTGGATTCAGTGGGAGGACTGGTCAGAAAGGTGTCAAGGGAGACCCCGGCCCGCCGGGGTACGGGATCCCGGGTGAGCAGGGTCAGAAGGTGAGTATGGCGGGTGGCGTAAGAGAGCCATCAGATGGTTGCGAGGGAGAGTGGCCGATGTAGGCGTGAGCCCAGGGGAGCAATGGCCGTTGAACCTCTCCCGACCCTCTGCCCCCCCGAGTCCCCGACGGGGGAGAGGAAACTCTACCCACAAGGCTGTCATCATTAGCCTCTTCCCCAGAGTGGAAGGGGCTAATTACACGGCAAATCGTCTGGTGGAGGACATGGGAGTGAGTACTGCTCCATGTTAGGGTGCCAGACAGTGAACACAGCCCCAAGTGGGCATTCCACGGGGTGGCAGTAGGCTGGAATCTGAATGGCCTGGGGTCCTGTCCAGTCACCTCTGACTGGTTTCGATTGACTCCACTGGAACCAACCAGCACTGCACACTGGCACTGTCTGCTGTACCCAGGTTAACACTGGGCAAATCCAACCTCAGTGCCAACTCCAGAACTCCACTGTGGTAGAGAATCCCCACTGTCAGAACGGAGCACCTCACCATTCTTCTGCCCCTAACTCCAACCCAGCTCGACCTTCCAACCTCCACCCCCCCCTCCAAACCCCTCAACAACCTACCACCCCACCTCTAACCACTATCCTCACAAACACAGATAAGGGGCTGGTGGTGCTGAGCAAGCAGCAAGACTGCAGAAGGACTTAGACAGATAGGAGAATGGGAGGGTGACAGATGGAATACTGTATGATCATGCACTTGGTAGAAGGAATGAAGCCATAGACTATTTTCTATACGGAGAGCGAATTCAGAAATCTGAGGTGCAAAGGTACTTGGGAGTCCTTGTGCAGGATTCCCTACTGGATAACTTGCAGGCTGAGTCTGTAGTCATCATCATCATCATCATGGGCCTCTTCTGGATGACATGGGCGACCATGGTCTACATGACCAAGATTATTCTTGGCAAATATTTCTGCAGAAGCGGTTTGCTAGTGCCTTCTTCTGGGCAGTGTCTTTACAAGACAGTGACCCCAGCCATTATCAATACTCTTCAGAGATTGTCTGCCTGGGGCGCCAGAGGTTTGCATAATCAGGAACTGTGACGTGCACCAGCTGCTCATACAACCATCCACAATCCACCCCCACACATGGCTTCAAGTGACCCTGACTGGGAGGCTAAGCAGGTGCTACACCCTGCCCAAGGGTGATCTGCAGGCTAGCGGCAAGAAGGAGCACCCTACACCTCCTTTGGTAGAGATGTACATCTACCTCACCACCCAGTAGTCAGTATTAAGGAAGGCAAATGCAATGTTAGCCTTCATTTCCTGAGGACCAGAATATTCAAGCGTGGATGTAATGTTGAGGCTTCATAAGGGATTGGTCAGACCACACATGGAATATTGTGAGCAGTTTTGGGATCTATACTTAGGAAATGATGTGCTGGCATTGGAGAGGGTCCAGAGGAAGTTTACAAGAATTATCCTGGAAATGAAAGGCTTAATATACTGTATTAGGAGTGTTTGATGTCACTGGACCTGCACCCATTGGAGTTCAGAAGAATGAGGGGAGATCTCACTGAAACCTACCTAATATTGAAGGGCCTTGATAGAGTGGACGTGGAGAGGGTGTTTGCAATCGTGGGGTAGTCTAGGACCAGAGGGCACAGCCTCAGAATAGAAGGGTGTTCCTTTAGAACAAAAATGAGAGGAATTTCTTTAGCCAGAGGGTGATAAATCTGTGGAAATCATTGCCACAGATGGCTGTGGAGTCCAAGTCATTGGGTATATTTAGTCAGGGGTTGGTAAATTCTTGTCAGTAAGAGTGTCAAAGATTATGGGAAGAAAGCAGAAGAATGGGATTGAAAGGAGTAATAAATCAGGCACGATCAAACGGTAAAGCAGACACAATATGTTGAATGGCCTAATACTGCTCCTATGTCCTATGGTGTCTCATCAACTGCTCCTTACAAAACCCCTCAACCTCTGACTCTCAACCCTCCACCCCCTCAATAACCTCTGCACCCCTCTCACCAATCCTCTCTAACTTTCCCCCAAACCCCTCGATCTCCCTCTGACTCCCCTCTCTTCCCTGCAATACCCTCATCAATTTCCTCCACCATCTCCTCACCACCCACCTCCACTGCGCTCAGCGATCTCCAACATTAATGTGGATGCCATTGACCAGATTCTGTTGTGTGTGCAGGGAGATCCAGGTTTGCCGGGTTTTCCAGGTGACCCCGGACCAATAGGCAATCCCGGTTTTCCGGGGTTGCCGGGTACACTGGGGCCGACAGGTCCAAAGGGGAGTCCAGGAGCGCCAGGAATCCCAGGTGAGCTAATGGGACGGTTGGGTGAAGTGACAGGTATGTGGCTCTGGATAGAGACGGGTCCTGACTGAGTGCCATCACTCCCCAGGTAATCCAGGACCACCCGGCACCAAAGGTGACGTTGGACCCATGGGTGAACCAGGCTTCGCCGGAAGCCCAGGACTACCAGGTAGGTCACCATATCTCCAGCCATTCTACCAGAACCTTCCTCCCATCTGTGCTGAATTACACACAGCTCCGAAGTAGGCCACTCTGGCCATCTCGTCCATGCCTATTCTTCCACCCTGACCCTGGTTCACTCTCCTCCCCGAGCTCTGGCTGTTGGCGTGGTTTCTATTCCACTCTCCGACCTTGGTCCACTCTGCACCAAAGTGGAGTTGGACCATTGTTAGGATGAATGTTAGAACTGGTCCGTGAGCGAAATGGCTTCCTATTGTCCCTCAAGTAATCTCTCTGAAACAGCCTTAGAAAGATGGGGAGAGGTGACCCTCATACCTTGTCTCAGGACAAATGGTCCCTGGTGTACCTGCCTGGGAACTGATCAGGAATCAGATCACCTGACCCCACTTGTTACTCAGCTGACCCCAGTAAGGTGTGTAAGTACCCCGATCTCCATTCCTTCAGGAGAACTTCTCCTGCACAATCCAGGGCCTGGGAATGAGAATTGGTTCATGATGTTTCCCACAGCTAATGACCACCCATTCTCCTCTGGAACAAATATGCACACAGATAGTTACCATAGTGGTCAATACAGAGTACCCCACAAGGAATTACTACAGGGGTGATCTTCCCCAGTGTGGATGGATAATTCCGGAAGAAAGAAGGATGCAATGTTGGGATCTACAAGGACTATCTTGCCGTGTCGCCAGTTCCCTCTCATTCATCCCATGTTTTGCTGCAGGTCCCACGGGGACTTCGGGAATCCCTGGGCTTCCTGGAGACAAAGGCTCACGAGGCCTCGATGGAATACCCGGTGTCATTGGGGAGAAAGGCAATCCAGGTAGGAGAGCACGGTGTAGGGTGTGGGTGTGTGCTCTGTTTGTGATCGGGCTGCTTTGCATTATTAAAGCTGAACAATGAATCAGACGGGCAGTCACAAAGGTTTGCCAGGTGGTCCTGCTGTGGCCAGGGCTTCCTGGTTGTCTGGATCTTAACAAGAGGTGAGGCCTCTGATACAACATCCTCTTCCCCATCCCACCAGTTCTGGAAGCTGCCCACTGGAGATCCTGGTCATAGAGGCATAGAGCACCAGAGCACAGAAACAGGCTCTTTGACACATCTAGTCCACTCTGCCCAGTCCCATTGACCTGAACCTGGACCATAACCCTCCCATCCATGTACCTATCCAAATTTCTCTTCAATTAAACCCACATCCACCACTTCCACTGGCAATTTGTTCCACACTCTCACCTCCATCTGAGTGAAAAAGCACCCCCTCATGTTTCTCTTAAACTTTTCACCTTTCACCCTTCACCCTTAACCCACGATCTCCAGTTTTTGTCTCACCCAACCTCAATGGAAAAGGCCTGCTTGCAATTACCCTAATTATACCTTCAGAATTTTACATATCTCTATCAAATCTACCCCCCCCAACCCCATTCTCCTCCACTCCAGGAAATGAAGCCCAAGCCTGCTCAAATTCTCCCTGTAACCCAGGTTCTCAAGTCTCGGCAACATCCTCGCAAATTTTTTTTGTAGTCTTTCAATCTGGTAGGGGGAGGCCTCCACCACTGACCCAAGTTGTTTCTCATGGTACATGCCAGGCACTGTGCTGGGCCTAGAGGCTTTCTAAGGCTATCCTAGACCTAAGACCATAAGATATAGGAGCAGAATTAGGCCATGTGGCCCATTGAGTCTACTCTGACATTTTATCATGGTTGATCCAATTTTCCTCTCAGCCTCCGTCTCCTGTCTGCTCCCCATATCCCTTCGTGTCCTGATCAATCAGGGATCTATCAACCTCTGCCTTAAATATATTTGAAGACTTGGCCTCCACAGCCGCCTGTGGCAAAGCATTTCACAGATTCACCACTCTCTGGCTAAAGAAATTCCTCCTCATCTCCGTTCTAAAAGGATGCCCCTCTATTCTGAGGCTGTGTCCTCTGGTCTTAGACTCTGCCACCATAGGAAACATCATAATTAACTGAGCCGATGAAGAAACACCCGCTCAAAAGTGCATTACTTGAAGAATGAAAGGTTGCAGAGGCACCTATGTCCTAGTGTGCACAATGTGCAGAATAAGATGCTGCAACTGGGGAAGCTTGTCGTGAGAGGAACTGGACACGTCAGTGGGGAGGACGTGGTTCATTATAATAATGAATTATTATACTCCAGTTTCCATTCGTTTGACCCATCTTTACAACACGTATGGGTGAGGCCACATCTAGGACAGAGGGTACACTGTTGGTCTCTGTATCTAAGGAAGCATGTTAACGCTTTGGAAGCAGTTCAGAAAGACCTTATCAATACAACAGAAATCAAAATATTACTGATGCTGGAAATCTGAAACAAAAACAGAAAAATGCTGGAAACATTGGACTAATTCCTGGAACAGAGGAAAGTGTCGAGCGACCAGGCGCGTATCTGCACATTAGAAAACTGAGAAGGGACCTTGTAGAAACATAGAAGACTGTGGGGGGGGTGATAGCACAATGGCTGTGGGAAATAGTGTTTCCACTTGTGTGAGAATCTGGAACAAGGGGTCATGGTTTAAAACTTATGGTTACCAATTTAAGATGAGATGGGCATTTTTTTTTGTTTCAAAGTTATGTCTTTGGAACCCTCTTCCTTCCGAGGGCTATGGAAGCAGGGTTAATGACCAACTTTACAATGGAGGAGGGTGGACGTTTTGATAAGCAAAGGGGTGAAAGGTTCCCAGGTTGGACAGGGAGGGAGGACGGGTTGATTCATCTATATTTAAGACCTGCTGCTCACATGAGAAAGAAATTCCTGGAGAGGGTGGGTACACAACACAAGTACAAGCAGATGGACCAGCCTTCTTTCAGTTAGATGAATTCCTGTGAAATTAATGGGTTATTTTAGGAAGAAAACAGTCTCAAGTTTGGAGAATTCCTATTTCCACCTCCCAGGTCAGCTCCTTTATCCCAGCTCCCAAAAGCCACAACATGCCTGTGTGCTGAAACCTCGTGCCTGGCTCTTACATCCAGACAATGGACTATTAATAATGATGGCTGATCATCGTCACAGTACAAACACCCGGCTGTAATCAGTTACCGCTGGCTTCTTACAGTACTGTAACACTCACAACACGCTGGAGGAACTCAGCAGGCCGGGCAGCATCCGTGGAAACGATGAGTCGACGTTTCGGGCCAGAACCCTTCGTCAGGACTGTAGAGGGAAGGGGCAGAGGCCCTATAAGGAAGGTGGGGGGAGGGTGGGAAGGAGAAGGCTGGAAGGTTCCAGGTGAAAAACCAGTAAGGGGAAAGATAAAGGGTTGGGGAAGGGAAAGCAGGGAGGGGATAGGCAGGAAAGGTGAAGAAGGAATAGGGGAAAACACAATGGGTAGTAGAAGGAGGCGGAACCATGAGGGAGGTGATAGGCAGCTGGGGGAGGGGGCAGGGTGAAATAAGGATAGAGGAAGGGAGGGGGAGGGAATTACCGGAAGTTGGAGAATTCTATGTTCATACCAAGGGGCTGGAGACTACCTAGACGGTAGATGAGGTGTTGCTCCTCCAACCTGAGTTTAGCCTCATCATGGCAGTAGAGGAGGCCATGTATGGACATACCTGAATGGGAGTGGGAAGCAGAGTTGAAGTGGGTGGCTACTGGGAGATCCTGTCTGTTTTGGCGGATGGAGCGGAGGTGCTCGACGAAGCGGTCCCCCAATCTGCGTCGGGTTTCACCGATGTAGAGGAGGCCGCACCGGGAACACCGGATGCAATAGATGACCCCAACAGATTCACAAGTGAAGTGTTGCCTCACCTGGAAGTACTGTTTGGGGCCCTGAATAGTGGCAAGAGAGGAGGTGTAGGGACAGGTGTAGCACTTACGCTTACAGGGATAAGTGCCGGGTGGGGAGGGATGTGTGGATAAGGGAGTCGCGGAGGGACCGATCCCTATGGAAGGCGGAGAGGGAAAGATGTGCTTAGTGGTGGGGTCCTGTTGAAGGTGGCGGAAGTTGCAGAGGATAATGTGCTGGATCCGGAGGCTGGTGGGGTGGTGGGTGAGGACAAGGGGAACTCTGTCCCTGTTGTGGCGGGAGGATGGGGTGAGAGCCGAAGTGTGGGAAATGGAGGAGATGTGGGTGAGGGCATCATTGATGATGGTAGAAGGGAAACCATGATCCGTAAAGAAAGAGGACATTTGAGATGTCCTGGAACGGAAAGCCTCATCCTGGGAGCAGATGCGGCAGAGACGGAGGAACTGGGAATAGGGAATGGCATTTTTGCATGTGGCGGGGTGGGAAGAGGTATAGTCGAGGTAGTTATGAGAGTCAGTGGGCTTGTAGAAGATGTCAATGGACAGTCTGTCTCCAGAGATGGAGACCGAGAGATCGAGAAAGGGGAGAGAAGTGTCCGAGATCGACCAAGTGAATTTGAGGGCTGGGTGGAAGTTTGAAGTAAAGTCGATGAAATTGACGAGCTCAGCATGGGTGCAGGAAGCAGCACCAATGTAGTCGTCAATGTACCTAAAGAAAAGTTGGGGAGCAGTACCAGAATAGGTTTGGAGCACAGACTGTTCCACATAACCAACGAACAGGCAGGCATAGCAGGGGCCCATGCAAGTTCCCATAGCTACACCCTTGGTCTGAAGAAAGTGGGAAGAGCCAAAAGAGAAGTTATTAAGTGTAAGAACCAGTTCCGCCAACCGGAGGAGGGTAGTGGTGGTGGGGAACTGGTGAGGTCTATTACCCAGAAAGTAGCAGAGGGCTTTGAGGCCTTCTTGATGGGGAATAGAGATGTATAAGGATTGGACATCCATAGTGAAAATGAAGCGGTCAGGACCGGGGAACTGGAAGTTATTGAAGAGGTGGAGGGCATGAGATGTATCCCGGATGTAGGTGGGGAGGGACTGAACTATGGGTGACAAAATGGAGTACAGTACGGTAACGTATGCCTTTGTCTCACTCCACTCTGTGCCTGTTGTGAATTTCCAGGTCTACCGGGAAGAGACATGCACGGACAACCTGGACGTCCTGGCCCAAAGGGTAAGTGGAGCTTTTCATAATTCACCTCTTTCAGCACTGGTACCACCTGCCTTTACTGGGTGGCATCTGACTTCTCGCTCCATTTCCCTGGCATTCTCCAGGAGTTTCATGCTGTCTGCTTTCCTGCTGAGTGTCGAAGTCAATGTGGATCAGTGAGGTGACCATTTGCTGAGGTCAGAGCAGGAACCCCAGATAGGTCTCTCTTCATCCTGCCGATGCTGCTCTTGCAGAAAGATGAAGTCAGAGTTAGAATCAGAATTATTATAATGGTCATATGTCATTAAATTTGTTGTTTTGTGGCAGCTGTACAGTGCAATACACAAGAACAGATTAACAAAAGAAATAAAAAAAAGAGATCCGATGGCAGAAGGGCAAAGCTGTCCCTAAAATGTTGAGTGTGTGTCCTCAGTTTGGTGTACCTACTCCCTGACAGCGGTAAAGAGAAGAAAGCATGTCCTGGCTGGTGACAGTCTTTAATGATAGATGCCACCTTCTTGAGGCCTTGTCCATTGAAGAGGACCTCAGTGGTGGGGAGACTAGTGTCTGTGATGGAGACGGCTGAGTTTACAGCCCCCTGCCGTGTTTTCCAATCCATCGCAGTGGTCCCTCCATACCAGAGAGTGGTGCAACTAGTTAGGATTCACTCCATGGGACATCTCTATAAATTTGTTGCAATCTTTGGTGAAATGCCAAATCTCCTCAAACTCCTGTTGAAATGTAGCTGTTGTCATGCCCTTTTTTTTTTAAAGTAATTGCAATATGTTGGGCCCAGGATAGATCTTCAGAGATGTTGGCACCCGGGACCCTGAACCTGCTCACCCCTTGACCTCCCCAATGAGGAGTGGGGCTTGTTCTCCCGGCTTCCCCTTCCTGAAGTCCACCATCAGTTCCCTGGTCTTACCGACATTGAGCACAAGGTTGTTGCTGTAACACCACTCAACCAGCCGATCTGTCTCTTCAGTCCTGGTGAACGGACTTGACCAAAACCGTAACACTTTCATCCCCTCTGTAGGTGCTGCCTGACTTGATGAGTTCCTTCAGCAATTTGCATGTGCTGGCTCTTCAGAGAAGTGTCTACCTATAGTGGTCGCCTCACTACAGGAAGGATGTGGAAGCATTGGAAAGGGTACAGAGGAGATTTACCAGGATGCTGCCTGGTTTAGAGAGTACACATTATGATCAGAGATTAAGGGAGCTAGGGCTTTACTCTTTGGAGAGAAGGAGGATTAGAGGAGACATGGTAGAGGTGCACAAGATATTAAGAGGAATAGATAGAGTGGATAGCCAGCGCCTCTTCCCCAGGGCACCACTGCTCAATACAAGAGGACATGGCTTTAAGGTAAGGGGTGGGAAGTTCAAGGGGGATATTAGAGGAAGGTTTTTTACTCAGAGAGTGGTTGGTGCGTGGAATGCACTGCCTGAGTCAGTGGTGGAGGCAGATACACTAGTGAAGTTTAAGAGACTACTAGACAGGTATATGGAGGAATTTAAGGTGGGGGGTTATATGGGAGGCAGAGTTTGAGGGTCGGCACAACATTGTGGGCCGAAGGGCCTGTACTGTGCCGTACTATTCTATGTTCTATTAAACAGTTCCTTAAGCCGAGTCTGTTTAAAATTGCCATGAAATGGCAGCAAATTGAGCTTCAGCAACACTTGCTGAAGAGAATGGGGTCATTTCTCTGGATGGAGAATAGTTACCCAACACAAATGAATTGTTGAAATTAATCCCAGTCCCCAAGAACACTCTGATCTCCTGGCATCATTTGCAATGGAATTGTCCAATCATCTCCCTTTTCTGCAGGGAATTCCAGCTACTTCCCACAGGGATTGTCCCCTCCCAGGGCTTTCAGCTGCCGGGCTAGGACGGGACCACCGCCAGTAAGGACTGCACCAGTGACTGTTCATTTTTTGTCTCCATAGGTGTGAAAGGTGATATTGGCTTGCCAGGCTTCCCTGGGTCACCAGGAGTCCCGGGCAGGAAAGGAGAGAAGGGATATCCAGGCAGCCATGGTCTCCCAGGTAACCAGGGACCCCCTGGCCCACCGAACGTGGCTCTGGAGGGGCCGAAGGGAGAGAAAGGGACCCCGGGGACTCCAGGCCAACCAGGTAAGGAGGCTGCTGACAGTTGCTGGGGAGATGAAGCTGACATTTCAGCAGCGTGGTGGCATAGCAGTTAGCACTAACAGGTGGGTTGGTGGGCCGGAGGAACCTGTTCCATGTTGTATCCCTAAATAAGTAACCTTACAGCAGGGAAAGGAGCCATTCGGCCCATCGAGCCTGCTTTATTTGCTTGAGAGACTTTCTCATCAAGCCCCATCGCCTCTTTCTCCTCAGTGCTGCTGCTTTTCCCGTCTTCCACCTGTTCCCTTTGGAAGTTCCTCCTGGATCTGCTCCCACACACTTCTGGGCAGCACGCCCCAGTGCACCACGCCACTCCACTCCCCTCCCCTCTGCACTGCTGCCAATTCTCCTCACTCCATGGCCTCTGGGCAGCCACCCTCCTGCCAAAGACATTTCCACTGGACATGAGCTAAGTCCATGTCTTTGATAAGGATTCTAAAAATCTCTCCGCACCAGCTAGTTCAGGAAGTTCCCATGACGCAAGGAGGTCACAGCCCCGAGTAACAATCCAAACCACAATCAGCAAATTCAATCTCAATGGTTTCTCGACACTTGTGACAAACACCTCCTTCCGAATTTCCTCAAACCAAAACCACGAAGGACGCGAGAGATGAGAGGTTATCTGCCTCGTGGCATATGTCAGCACTGATCCTGGAGACAAAACATCTCTCCTCTTCCTCAAAGATGATGATGGAGTCTTTTATCTTCATTCCAAATAAAGGGTGCTCCCCCCACAACGATGCTCCCTCACTACTGCCTCACCCACAGTGAGGTTGGGAGGTAACTGAAGACCAGAGTTTCACTCCTTTTGTGTCGGTGGGTGGCTTCACCTGTGCTGCCCCTGTGACCTTCCTTTGATTCCTTTCAATCACATCCTCCTCTCTTCCCTTGAATTCCTGCCTCCAAGACTGGAAGGAACACACTTCCTACTGGAGACTGGTGAAGGATGTGACTGCCACAGTGTCTGGGCAGAAGGGGATGGAGATGATAGACCAAGAGCTGGTTCTGGTGTGGGTACCACCACAACTGTCTGACTCCCTCCTCGTCAGTTCCATCAGGGTAAGCCCTGCCCCTTGGGTTTGCCAATGCTTTTACTTCCTCCGTGTTCCCTTTCCGTGGCTTTCCCAGACCATAAACCCCTGTCCTGGGAACGCCATAGCCCGCCATAATGTGTTGTTGTTGAGCCTCCAGGCTAACAGTTGTTGACTGCAGTTGGTCACACCTGAAACTAACATTGGTGCCACAAGAGCTGGCTGGGATCTTGTGAAGAAGGTGTAAAGAATGGTCTCTGTGTGGAGCTGGTGATCTCAACAGAGGGGGAGGCTTGTGCAGATGGAAAGAGGTGACGAACACCTTGCTTTTACAGGGGTCCCTGGTTTACAAGGGCTGCCGGGAACAACAGGACTGACTGGGTCCAAAGGAGATAAAGGAGAGCTGGGGCCTCCTGGATTCCAAGGTTTTCCGGGGCCAAAGGGAGAGACAGGGATCCAAGGACCTCCCGTAAGTCAATGTTACGCTGTTTAATCTATGCCCTGTACAGACAAGATCCAAGGGAGGCCAGGAGACTTTGGAGGATGGGAAGAGCGGATGGTAACAGGGGAGTTGGTGATGAGGGGATGAAGGAGCACAGAATGTGATCCAGAGGGATCTTGGGCTACGTGCTCTGTGGAACTCAGTCTGTCAATTGTAATGGGACGGAAATAAATCAGGTGCAGAGGAGCCCTTGTCCAAATCCATCATCCCGTCCAACTTGTTTTACACTGACAGCACTCCAATCCTTTGGATCTGGGCAGGGTAGAAACGGTTGGGTAAAACTCCCCCGGTCAGTGAATCACCTGCTAGCTACACAATTGGCCGATCAAAGGCAGCAAGACCCTTATCATCTGCTAATCAGCTGCAGCAGTTGGCTGACCTACTAGCCACAGTGAGCACTGACCTTTCCAACCCTCCCTCTCCCCATCACTGAATAACTCAGGATGCTGGTGAAGGGTCTGAGGTGACGCTGGAACGACGTTCAAGGGAAGCGACCTCAGGTTCTTGATCTAATTAATTACTGCTGGCTGAAATGGAGGTGGGGTCTCTGCAGTGTGAGTGAGTGTGGAATGGTGTTCCCACAGGGGATCGCTGGATACCCTGGAGCCACGGGACAAAAGGGAGACCCAGGACCTCACGGAGCTCCAGGCTTTGCAGGTTCGTTATTGATCTACTCAGTTAACTAGCTGTTGTCAAGGACTGTTGCTGCCACTGAATGGAGTTTTGTGTATGAGCTGGAAGGGGGCCATGTGATAAGCAGAGGTCCAGTATACGGTCAGAGGCTTGGCCTGAGATGCAGTCTTTGCACCCACAGAGGTTCAAGGTTCCAGTTTATTTATCACGTGTACGGTGAAATATTACATTTGCATTGACAACCAATGCAGCCGAGGCTTTGCTGCACGTTTCGGCGCCAACATACTGAGCAGAACACAACGAAACGAGGCCTGTTCCTCCCTCCCACCCACACACACACACATAGCCCTCCAACCCAGGACAGGCCGTTCCCTTCAGCCTCCGGCCTCCGCTGGATCCGGATTCGCACTCAAGCTCACAGACATTAGGCCTTCTGACTACCCCAGTGGACTTGCAGACTCAGGAATACAGCCAACAGGCCTCAACTTCCAGACCTCTAATTCAACCCTCGGGCCTCGATCCTCCACACTGGTCTCAGGATACACTGACAGGGAACACCAGGTCCCGAACTCTGGTCTTGCCAGCGACAGGGACCCCAAACACCAGGCCTCAAACTCCGAGATTGACAGGATCAGGGAAGAATCATGGGATCACGGTGGAAATTGAACCCCACAGACAAAATGCTGGAGGAACTCTGCAAGACAGGCAGCATCTATGTCGACATTTCAGCCCAACTCTCCTGATGTGTCGGAGCAAAACATTGCTATTTATTCCCCTCCATCAATGCTGCCTGGCCTGCAGAGTTACTCCAGCTCAGGATTTTCACCATTTGCAGAATAGCTTGCAGCTGGGAATTGGGCCCACGTGATTGGAATCAGAGTGTCCCACCTCAGTGAGTCCTCACCTCTACCAATGTCCTGAGTACCTCAACCAATCAGCAGACTGGGATCAGACGCTGGGCACGGCTGTACAACCAATCAGCAGACTGGGATCAGACACTGGGCGTGGCTCTACAACCAATCAGCAGACTGGGATCAGACGCTGGGCACGGCTGTACAACCAATCAGCAGACTGGGAACAGACGCTGGGCACGGCTGTACAACCAATCAGCAGACTGGGAACAGACGCTGGGCACGGCTGTACAACCAATCAGCAGACTGGGAACAGACGCTGGGCACCGCTGTACAACCAATCAGCAGACTGGGAACAGATGCTGGACACGGCTGTACAACCAATCAGCAGACTGGGAACAGACGCTGGGCACAGCTGTACAACCAATCAGCAGACTGGGATCAGTTGCTGGGCGCAGCTCTACAACCAATCAGCAGACTGGGATCAGACGCTGGGCGCGGCTCTACAACCAATCAGCAGACTGGGATCAGTCGCTGGGCGCGGCTCTACAACCAATCAGCAGACTGGGATCAGATGCGGGCGCGGCTCTACAACCAACCAGCAGACTGGGATCAGTCGCTGGGCGCGGCTGTACAACCAATCAGCAGACTGGGATCAGACGCTGGGCACAGCTGTACAACCAATCAGCAGACTGGGGTCAGACGCCAGGCACGGCTGTACAACCAATCAGCAGACTGGGGGGATTAGACACTGGGCACGGCTGTACAACCAATCAGCAGACTGGGGTCAGACGCCGGGCACGGCTGTACAATCGGCACTTGGCAGGATCACAGAGCCAACTCCAGCTCCGGTTTCTGCTGCATTGCTGCTGGTCGCTGCCAGCCGCAGGGCAACGTTCAACCTGCAGACATCTGGAGTGAACGTGTCCCCTGTTCACCACTCCTCTCCTGAGCTGAGGGTTTACATCCTGTACTCAACAGCAAGCTGTGGGCTGGGCAGGTAACCCCCAGAACCCAGCTTCTAATGTACACTGTGACCGGGCAGTCAATGGGCTCCTGTTCTCAACCCGGATCTTTTCCTGAGCGTGGACAGTGAATTGCAAGGATGCTGAGTTTGTGGAAAGTTACACACAACTCCTGCGGCCTGTCAGAAGGATCTTCAGTGGTTAAGGAGAGGGACCCCTGGTGCACTAGGGCTGTGGGCTACATCCATGGCTCCCTGCCCAAGTACTCTCCAAATCACAGCTCTGTGATCCACACCAGCCAAAGACAGAGGCTTCATCTTCTTGACTGTCATTCGCATAAGGGGTATCAACAAGCTGAACCTGGCCTAGCAGGTGACCCCCCTCCTCAGGCGCTGGTAGACAATACTGACCTTCAGACTTTGTTGGATCCTGCTGTTTCTGTGATACAGATGCTCTTCAGAAGTCAAGAATGAGGCACAAGATTATGGGATTTTATTAAGAGTTACAAGAATGGAGATCAAAGAAAGAGGAAGCAAGAGAACTAAGAGATAAAAGGCAAAACAGTCTTTTTGCCTTTTTGCACAGGAGTTGTGTGTAACTTTCCACAAACTCCTGACTTGAGATAACAAAATTCCAGTGATAACAATTAACCTATAAAATAACCTGTTCAAGTGGCAAGACACCAGCTGGGAAGTTCCTAGAAAAATACAGATCCAACTCTCCCTTAATTACTGGAAAATTCACTAAACAAGGTTATTATAGTAATACATAAATAAGAACAGTAAAGTTAAGCTACAAGAAAAATAACAAATCTCAACTCTAGTGGACAAACAAATGAAGGAAAGGGAAGCTAAGCTGATGGATCTGGATGGGAAAGCCAGGAGAAGGCATGGCTTGCTTGGGCCGAGTGGCCTGTGTTACCAGTTGCATCATTCTCGCAAATATCTTTCCAGGGTTGAAAGGCTCATCAGGCCCCCCCGGATTACCCGGCACACAGGGTGACAGAGGACCACCAGGACAGCAAGGTAAGCCCCCCCCAACTCCGCCATCCCCCCCTCCCCGACCAACACACCTGCAACAGGGTGACAGAGGACCACCAGGACAGCAAGGTAAGCCCCATCCCCCCCCCAACCAAAACACCTCCAACAGGGTGACAGAGGACCACCAGGACAGCAAGGTAAGCCCCTCCACACTCCGCCATCTCCCCCCCCCCCCAACCGACCAACACACCTGCAACACTCAATGTCAAGCCCTGTTTGGGACCCTCACACACTGACAAGTCCACTCACTATACGTTGCTTGATCGGCAGGCAATCCGGGACCCCCAGGACCTCGGGGACCAGTACAGATCGTGAAGGGACTCCCTGGGTTCCCCGGACCAGCAGGACAGGACGGAGGAAAGGGATTCCCTGGGCTTCCAGGAAGCAAAGGTGACACAGGTAAGGAGAGTGTGAGGCACTGGAAGAATATTAGTTGGGAGTCTGCCGGTAAAGGACTGCAAGTCACGGGAGAGGGCGTCACCTGCCATTCAGCTGACCCTTCGGCTGATCTCCACCTTTAACTTGGTCACCTGATATACAGCCCCTTGAAATCTGTTCTCAGTGTTAAATACCCTCCGCGTCTCAGGGCCAATGGCACCGAGGGTTCCGAGGATTCTCCTCCCGCTGAGTGAAGAAAGTGGTCCTCAGCTGTGCTAAATATTGACCCCTTACAAGGAGAGTGGCGGCAGGAAAGCAGCATTTGTCATCCAGACCATTCTCTCTTCTCACTCGACCATCAGACAGGAGGAGCTGGAGCCTTAGGTCCCACACTAGCAGGTTCAGGAACAATTATCACCCTCCAACCATCAGGCTACAGAAGCAGCATCAATAACTTCACTCACCTCAACTCTGAATTGATTCCACTGCCTAGGGACTCTACAACTAACGTTCTCAGTATCATTTATTTATTTATTTCAACAATTTAGTGCATTGGCTGTTTGTCCATCTTCATTATGTATCATTTTTTCCCCATAAATTCAATTGTAATTCTTTATTTTCTTGTAAATGTCTGTGTGTCAATGAATCTCATGGTAGTATATGGTGACGTATACTTTAATAACAAATTTACTTTGATAAGGATTCCCAACTCTAAGTGAAGAAATTTTAGATTATGAAGACACGTAGTCCTCTTTTATTGTCATTTAGTAATACATGCATTAAGAAATGATACAATATTTCCTCCGGTGTGATATCACAAAAACACAGGATAGACCAAGACTGAAAAAACTGACAAAACCACATAACATATAGTTACAACAGTGCAACAATACCGTAACTTGATGAAGAAGTCCATGAGCACGGTAAAGTTCAAAGTTTCTCAAATGTCCCACATCTCACGCAGATGGGAGAAGGAAGGAAAACTCTCCCTGCCATGCCAACCACAGTCCGACTCTGAGTCATCCGAAAACTTCGAGCTCTGATCAGCTCTCCAACACCAAGTACTGAGCGCCATCTCTGTCCGAACGATTCGACCTCCTTCTCAGTCGCCAAAAGCAGGCAAGGCCGGGGATTTTGAGGCCTACCCTCCGAAAGATTCCTGACCTCGCAGTAATGACGGCAGCGAACGGGCATTTCAGAAATTTCTCCAGATGTTCCTCTGTGCTTTCACGTCCATTCTCCATCAAATCAGAATTGTCCACGGCCCCTATTTAACAGATACGATATCATTTTTCACCGGAGAGCTGCGCGCAATCAGGCGCGCTGCCATCTTCTCCTCCCACCTCAGCTGTTGTAAATATGGACCCCTTACCCTGAGATTGGCCCCCTGGCCCAAGGAAACAACCTTTCAATGTCCACCCTCTCCTTCCATTGCGTCCCAAAGAGTCACAGACACATCCGGCATGGAAGCTGGCTGTCCAGACACTGAGTCTTTTTCTACAACCATCCGTCATTCCCATTTTTAAATCTCCCCATAAGCCCACCACCTTCCCCACAGATTCTGCACCGTGCCCGCACACTGGGAATAATTTACGGTGGCTAATTAACCAACTGACCGGCATAATCTTTGGAATGTGGGAGGAAAAAGTGGAACACCTGGAGGAACTTTACACAGTCACAGAGAGGGCGTGCGAACCCCACGTGGAGAGTACCCGAGGTCAGTATTGAACCTGGGGCCACTTGCCGTCTCTTATTTTTCAGCAGACTTACAAAGAGAGCGTTGCTCTTTCATCTAGTATCTATTATGCGGCAAGCTTCCTCAGTGTCTCTGTGTAGGGCCACCTCCTCATTAGCAGGAAATCACTACATGACGCTACTACCTACCTGGGTCGGGAGGTACACAGGTGTGATGTCCACTGCCCCACAGTCCAATGTGAACATCTGAGCATCCGTTGAGTTGGGTGCACAGGTGTGGGGCGGGTAGACAATCATTCCATTCCCACCATTAGAAGAGCTTACAATCCCAGTCTCCATGATCAAAGGAAGGGTTACTGTAGATTACTGGGAGTATCAATGGTCACTCTATTACCCCCTCAGGTTTCCCAGGCCCAACGGGAGAAGCTGGTGATGTAGGACTTCCAGGCTTTGGAGGACGACCTGGGCAGAAAGGAGAACGTGGACGAACCGGACCAGCAGGTACAGAACCTTTCTAATACTTCCTATGTATGTGTGATGTTACGGAACAGACCCGACCCAAACAATTCCCATTTAACTAGTCCATCTCCGTCCCAGGAAAGAGAATAAGAAACTTGACTTGCTTAAAAACTTAATTTTTATTGGCCAGTCCTGCGATGTTGGTGAGGATTGTCATTGGCACATTGGTTTATATGGTTTGTCATCAGGGCCAGCTCAGGTCTCCAGTTCTATCTCACCCAGCTCAGGTCTCCAGCTCTATCTCACCAGGCTCAGGTCTCCAGCTCTATCTCCTCCAGCTCAGGTCTCCAGCTCTATCTCCTCCAGCTCAGGTCTCCAGCTCTATCTCCTCCAGCTGAGGTCTGCAGCTCTATCTCCTCCAGCTCAGGTCTCCAGCTCTATCTCCTCCAGCTCAGGTCTCCAGCTCTACCTCACCCAGCTCAGGTCTCCAGCTCTACCTCACCCAGCTCAGGTCTCCAGCTCTAGCTCCTCCAGCTCAGGTCTCCAGCTCTATCTCATCCAGCTCAGGTCTCCAGCTCTACCTCACCCAGCTCAGGTCTCCAGCTCTATCTCACCCAGCTGAGGTCTCCAGCTCTACCTCACTCAGCTCAGGTCTCCAGCTCTACCTCACTCAGCTCAGGTCTCCAGCTCTACCTCACCCAGCTCAGGTCTCCAGCTCTACCTCACCCAGCTCAGGTCTCCAGCTCTACCTCACCCAGCTCAGGTCTCCAGCTCTAGCTCCTCCAGCTCAGGTCTCCAGCTCTATCTCACCCAGCTGAGGTCTCCAGCTCTATCTCACCCACTGGATGGGTATATCATCTACCCTGACATCTCTGTGTTCGGGAAACTCCACGTTTGATTTACCGTTTTTATTTAGAGAATCACCATGGTTACAGGCCCCTCCGGCCTAACAAGGCTGTGCTGCCCTATTACACCCACATGACCAATTACCTGCACGTGGGAGGAAACTGGAGCAGCCGCAGAAAACCACACAGTCACAAGGAGAAAGTACAAACTCCTTACAGTCGGAAGAGAGAATTGAATCCAGGTTGTTGCTGCTGTAATAGCGTTACGCTATGCTATCCTGCCATTTAACCCGAGTCACCAGGGCTCCATGCAGCTCAGGAGGGAAGGGGAAGATCCACTGATCGGCAGAGGGTTTGCTTTGAGAATTATTTCAGTTTATAGTTGCTCAGGTTCCTCTGTCTCAGTTGAAGTCCTTGAAATTACATGGGGATATTCAGGGAGTAGGGAGAATCCTTTGGGAAAAGTTGTTACATCCAAATTCATCACAGTATCACAGGCAAGTCCATCCTAGGAGTGAGCTACTGCCTTGAACCACTGTTATCCTTCTCCACAGTGCTGGTGGGGAGCATTTCTTAATTCTGGAACTCCCCCCACCCCCCCCCATGCCCAACCCCACCAGCACTGTGGCAGCCATTAGTTCACCAGAAGGACAGTCGTGGTTCAAGGCAGCAGCTCGTGCCCATCTTCCCAAGGAGAAATGGAGGAACGTTGGGATGATGTGCGACTCAGAGGGAAACCTGCGGAAGCTGGATCTCCCCTGCAGCCACCCTCCTTGTCCTTCCAGCTGGGAGAAGTGGCAGGTTTCAGAGGTGCTCTGGAAATACCCTGGGCAGCTGGCTGGAGTGCGCTTTGTAAACTGTGCACGCTGATCCACAGCGTGCCGGACGTGGATGGATGGATGGAGAGTTCAGGGTGGTGGGTGGAGTGTTGGCCAAACAGGTGCCGGGCTGGAGGGAGCTACTTTGCCATTGTGCGCCTGCTTGAGGACAAACTCAAAGCAGTAAAAAACCCAACGTACTGATAAACTTCCTTCCTCTTGGTGAATATTATTCGGCATTTGACAATCGACTCCAGGCACTGGGAAATAGTAACCAAAGGCCACTCAGTCCCTCAAACCTGTTCTGCTGATCCACTGTCCTGTCTTTTCTTCAGAGCACTCTGTCTGCCTGGTTCACAGGAGTCCTTCAGTTTCCCACTGAGACACAGAGTTCCTGATCTCCTGCATCCTACTCCTGAAAGCCAGCCCCCAACGGATGGACCAGCCCCCCACTCCCACAACTATGGAAGGGGTGTCCGTCCATCTGCCAGCTCTCCTATTGCCAACACTCGGATCACCCAGAGAGGAACTGCCCTGGTCTGTGGCCTCTCCTCACCCCGTCTCTTTGTTCTAAGGTCCAAGAGGACAGCCGGGACCCATTGGTCCGGAGGGAGCACCCGGCCCTCGGGGATCTCCTGGCCCGGCGTCTATCGCTCATGGTTTCCTTGTGACACGACACAGTCAGACGACGGATATTCCCAGCTGCCCCCGTGGAACGTCGAAAATCTACGAGGGGTTCTCCCTGCTCTATGTGCAGGGCAACGAGAGGGCCCACGGACAGGACCTGGGTGAGGAACCGAGGCCCAGAGGGCTCCATCATATACCGTCCCTCTTGGGCTTGCCTGATCCATCTTGGCTGCAGTTTTCATCTTGGGCTCGCGCGTTCTGTCTTGGATACACTTTACATCTCGGGCTTGTGCTTTCTGTCTTGCCTGCACTTTCCATCTCGGGCTCGCGCTTTCTGTCTTGCCTGCACTTTCCATCTCGGGCTCGTGCTTTCTGTCTTGCCTGCACTTTCCATCTCGGGCTCGCGCTTTCTGTCTTGCCTGCACTTTCCATCTCGGGCTCGCGCTTTCTGTCTTGCCTGCACTTTCCATCTCGGGCTCGCGCTTTCTGTCTTGCCTGCACTTTCCATCTCGGGCTCGCGCTTTCTGTCTTGCCTGCACTTTCCATCTCGGGCTCGCGCTTTGTCTTGCCTGCACTTTCCATCTCGGGCTCGCGCTTTCTGTCTTGCCTGCACTTTCCATCTCGGGCTCGCGCTTTCTGTCTTGCCTGCACTTTCCATCTCGGGCTCGCGCTTTCTGTCTTGCCTGCACTTTCCATCTCGGGCTCGCGCTTTCTGTCTTGCCTGCACTTTCCATCTCGGGCTCGCGCTTTCTGTCTTGCCTGCACTTTCCATCTCGGGCTCGCGCTTTCTGTCTTGCCTGCACTTTCCATCTCGGGCTCGCGCTTTCTGTCTTGCCTGCACTTTCCATCTCGGGCTCGCGCTTTGTCTTGCCTGCACTTTCCATCTCGGGCTCGCGCTTTGTCTTGCCTGCACTTTCCATCTCGGGCTCGCGCTTTCTGTCTTGCCTGCACTTTCCATCTCGGGCTCGCGCTTTCTGTCTTGCCTGCACTTTCCATCTCGGGCTCGCGCTTTCTGTCTTGCCTGCACTTTCCATCTCGGGCTCGCGCTTTCTGTCTTGCCTGCACTTTCCATCTCGGGCTCGCGCTTTCTGTCTTGCCTGCACTTTCCATCTCGGGCTCGCGCTTTCTGTCTTGCCTGCACTTTCCATCTCGGGCTCGCGCTTTCTGTCTCCGACACTCAGCTTCCGTCTTGCATGCACTTCCCATCTGGGGCTTGCGCACAGGCTTTCTGCTCCACGCACGCATCTCCAACCCGACCCTGACTCTGACATCTGGCCCCACAGGGACGGCGGGCAGCTGCCTGCGAAGGTTCAGCACCATGCCTTTCCTCTTTTGCAACATCAACAACGTCTGCAACTTTGCTTCGAGAAACGACTACTCGTACTGGCTGGCCACGCCAGAGCCGATGCCCATGAGCATGGCTCCTGTCACTGGTCAGACCATAAAGCCTTTCATCAGCAGGTGAGGCTGCAGCTCTTTTGGGACGGGGGGTATAACTGGGTTCACAGGACCTCCTGATGCACCTGTTCTGGAAGAAGTCCCACTTCCTTGCTGTTTCCCCACAGCCACGCACACGTATCCTTTATCTTTTCACCTGGTCTCCTTATGAAAGTTTCTGTTGAATCCATTTGAACTGCCCCTCTAGGTAGCATGCAAAAACCCAGCAACACACACTGCACTAAAAAAAAACACTCTCCCCTTCCCCTCTCCCCATTCCCACATTGATCAAGGTCAAGAAAACTCAGCCATGCCTTTACTCCCTCAGGGAGCTCAGGAAATTCGGCATGCCCCCATTGACCCTCAGCAGCCTTTATCGATGCAGGCTGTCTGGCTGCATGGCAGCTTAGTATGGGAGCTGCTCGGCCCGTGGCTGTAAGGAACTGCAGAGCGCTGTGCACACAGCTCAGCACATCGTGAAAAACGGCCTCCCCTCCACGGATTCGATCTACACACCTTACTGCCTCAGTAAAGCAGTCAACATAATCAAAGACCCCACCCACCCCCAGACATCCTCTCCTCTCCCCCCTCACGTACCACCAGGCTCAGGGACAGCTTCTATCCCACTGCTGTCAGAATCTTGAACAGACAGACCCCTTGTACAAAGATGGACTGTTCAGCTCACAGTCTACCTCGTTTCATTCTTGCACTTTTTCGTTTACCTGCACTACACTTTTTTTTTAGGAGTTTTACACTTTATTCTGCATTATTGCTGTTTTTTAAAATCTTATTCTACCTCAATGATTTGATGTGTAAGACAAGCTTTTCAGTGTATCTTGGTACATGTGACGATAGTAAAGCAAGCCCAATACCCTCCCCTCCATCTCCCTCTACTCCCGGTCTCCTGCACTCGTGTTCTCTGCTTCCTTCACCATCATTTGAGGGAGAGCTATGGCCAACAGAAGAACTTTACACACACACGGGGCTGGAGTTTGCTCGTTGCTGAATGCACCAAGTCAGCCTCCGAATCCTGGCTCGACTGAACCAACAGAACAAGCCAGCAGAAGCACACTGGGTATCCAGAGCACAAGACCATACAACGTAGGGGCAGAATTGGGCCATTCAGCCCATCGAGTCTGCTCTACTATTTCATCAGGGCTGATTTATTTCCCATTCTCCTGCCTTCACCCCCTAACCTTTGACATCCTTAACTAATCAAAAACCTACTGAACCTCTGCTTTAAATATACCCGATGGGTAGCACAGATTTCCACAGTGGACTATGGTCTCATTGACAGAGGGAAGTCTGAATAATTGGGCTATTTTCTCTGGTGGAGGGAAATGCCCAGGGAAGAGGGAGGTGGCCATTGGCACGGGACGGGTCACTGATGTGAGCAGCTGGGGATCTAGGAGGAGCTCCGTGGCCAAGATGGTGGGGAGTAGGTGGAAACGGGGCGGGGGGTGAGGGTTCAGTGTGGAGTGGCTCAGCTGCTGGACTCCTCAGATCAGTTACAGAGCTGTGTTAGACCCTGAATAACTTGTGTCCTGTTGCACCTTCGCAGATGTTCGGTGTGTGAAGCCCCAGCCATGGTGATTGCCATTCACAGCCAAACGATTCAAATCCCGCTCTGCCCCAACGGCTGGCATTCCCTATGGATCGGATATTCCTTCATGATGGTAAGTGTCTGGCCAACGGTTTCAAAGGCGGGCACAGATGAGAAACCAGCAAGAACAGGGGTAGCTAGCATCAGCTTCAGGAAAAAGCAGTTATTAGAACTTCCTCCTGCTTCTGGCCCCTGGCTATTGAACTGCCTGTGTACTCACAGACTGTGGTCTGAGTTACCATCCTGACTTGCTTTCTGCTCAAAGGCTTCACAGACAATATTCTCCAATCATCTGCCACCTCTCCAGGGTGACACTCCCTCAGTGACGGACACCACAGTGTGACCCTCACTCAGTCACGCATCGCACAGCGTGACCCTCACTCAGTGACCCACCCCACAGCGTGACGCCCACTCAGTCACGCACACAGCGTGACCCTCACTCAGTCACGCACCCCACAGTGTGACCCTCACTCAGTTATGCACCTCACAGCGTGACCCTCGCTCAGTCACGCATCGCACAGCGTGACCCTCACTCAGTCACGCACCTCACAGCGTGACCCTCGCTCAGTGACCCTCACTCAGTCACGCATCGCACAGCGTGACCCTTGCTCAGTCACGCACCTCACAGCGTGACCCTCGCTCAGTGACGGACCCCACAGTGTGACCCTCACTCAGTGACTGACACCACAGCGTGACCCTCGCTCAGTGACCCACCCCACAGCGTGACCCTCGCTCAGTGACCCTCACTCAGTCACGCATCGCACAGCGTGACCCTCACTCAGTCACGCACCTCACAGCGTGACCCTCGCTCAGTGACGCACCCCACAGTGTGACCCTCACTCAGTGACTGACACCACAGCGTGACCCTCGCTCAGTGAACCACCCCACAGCGTGACCCTCGCTCAGTGACCCTCACTCAGTCACGCATCGCACAGCGTGACCCTCACTCAGTCACGCACCTCACAGCGTGACCCTCGCTCAGTGACGCACCCCACAGTGTGACCCTCACTCAGTCACGCATCGCACAGCGTGACCCTCACTCAGTCACGCACCTCACAGCGTGACCCTCGCTCAGTGACGAACCCCACAGTGTGACCCTCACTCAGTCACGCATCGCACAGCGTGACCCTCACTCAGTGACCCACCCCACAGCGTGACCCTCGCTCAGTGACCCTCACTCAGTCACGCACCTCACAGCGTGACCCTCGCTCAGTGACGGACCCCACAGTGTGACCCTCACTCAGTCACGCATCGCACAGCATGACCCTCGCTCAATGACCCTCACTCAGTCACGCATCGCACAGCGTGACCCTCACTCAGTCACGCACTCCACAGCGTGACCCTTGCTCAGTGACGGACCCCACTGCGTGACCCTCACTCAGTGACGGACCCCACAGCGTGCCTCTCACTCAGCCACGCACCCCACAGCGTGACCCTCACTCAGTCACGCACCCCACAGTGTGACCCTCACTCAGTCACGCACCTCACAGTGTGACCCTCGCTCAGTGACGGACCCCACAGCGTGACCCTCACTCAGCCACGCACCCCACAGCGTGACCCTCACTCAGTCACACACCTCACAGCGTGACCCTCACTCAGTCACACACCTCACAGCGTGACCCTCACTCAGTGACAGACCCCACAGCGTGACCCTTACTCAGTCACGCACCTCACAGCGTGACCCTCGCTCAGTGACGGACCCCACAGCGTGACCCTCACTCAGTCACGCACCCCACAGCGTGACCCTCGCTCAGTGACGGACCCCACAGCGTGACCCTCACTCAGTCACGCACCCCACAGCGTGACCCTCACTCAGTGACGGACCCCACAGTGTGACCCTCGCTCAGTGACAGACCCAACAGCGTGACCCTCACTCAGCCACGCACCCCACAGCGTGACCTTCGCTCAGTGACAGACCCCACAGTGTGACCCTCACTCAGCCACGCACCCCACAGCGTGACCCTCACTCAGTCACACACCTCACAGCGTGACCCTCGCTCAGTGACGGACCCCACAGCGTGACCCTCACTCAGCCACGCACCCCACAGCGTGACCCTCACTCAGTCATACACCTCACAGCGTGACCCTCGCTCAGTGACGGACCCCACAGCGTGACCCTCACTCAGCCACGCACCCCACAGCGTGACCCTCACTCAGTCACGCACCCCACAGCGTGACCCTCACTCAGTCACGCACCCCACAGCGTGACCCTCACTCAGTGACGGACCCCACAGTGTGACCCTCGCTCAGTGACAGACCCCACAGTGTGACCCTCACTCAGCCACGCACCCCACAGCGTGACCCTCACTCAGTCACACACCTCACAGCGTGACCCTCGCTCAGTGACGGACCCCACAGCGTGACCCTCACTCAGCCACGCACCCCACAGCGTGACCCTCACTCAGTCACACACCTCACAGCGTGACCCTCACTCAGTCACACACCTCACAGCGTGACCCTTGCTCAGTGATGGACCCCACTGCGTGAACCTCGCTCTCTTGGCCACGCCCACCTACAGTACAACTCCTCCTCAGGGCCACAGTGTATCCCTTCCTTTTTTTTTGTATCAAAACTATAAAAGTTTATTTCCAACACGTAGATACAAGACGATCAATATTTATAAGACAGTAGTTACACTTATATTACAATACGGTCACTACCGTCCTTAAAACAGTCTAGACCACGGGTGGACCACCACTCACAGAAATCTCCCACTGTGCCCGCCGCTGCTGCATGTTCCCTCTCCAAGGACAGCCTGGCATGGAAAACGGGCAGGCAGTGCCCTCCGCCCGCCACCTAGACCCGTGGATGGCCATCTTGGCCAGGCCCTCCCACAGCAGAACACAGTGTATCCCTTGCCACCTTCCCGTAGCGTGACCATCCCCGAGAACAGTACTGCCCTTTCCACAGAGTAATACCCCCCCAGTACTGCCCCTCCCTCAGATACAGAGGGAAGATTAGGCATTGGCGGCAGATGGAATTCAGTCCGTACAAGATGGTCATTAAAGTTTAACCTTCAGGTTGAATCGGTAGTGAAGAAGGCGAATGCAATGTTGGCATTCATTTCTACAGGAATAGAGTATAGGAGCAGGGATGTGATGCTGAGGCTCTATAAGGTGCTGGTGAGACCTCACTTGGAGTACTGTGGGCAGTTTTGGTCTCCTTATTTAAGAAAGGATGTGCTGATGTTGGAGAGGGTACAGAGAAGATTCACTAGAATGATTCCGGGAATGAGAGGGTTAACATATGAGGAACGTTTGTCAGCTCTTGGACTGTATTCCTTGGAGTTTAGAAGAATAAGGGGAGACCTCATAGAAACATTTCAAATGTTAAAAGGCATGGACAGAGTGGATGTGGCAAAGTTGTTTCCCATGATGGGGGAGTCTAGTACGAGAGGGCATGACTTCAGGATTGAAGGGCGCCCTTTCAGAACAGAAATGCGAAGAAATTTTTTTAGTCAGAGGGTGGTGAATCTATGGAATTTGTTGCCACGGGCAGCAGTGGAGGCCAAGTCATTGGGTGTATTTAAGGCAGAGATTGATAGGTATCTGCGTAGCCAGGGCATCAAAGGTTATGGTGAGAAGGCGGGGCAGTGGGACTAAATAGGATAAAATGGATCAGCTCATGATAAAATGGCGGAGCAGACTCGATGGGCCGAATGGCCTACTTCTGCTCCTTGGTCTTATGGTAAATGCTGATAGGACATGTGAACATCAGGTACTACGGAGTGGCGATCTACAGAGGAACATGGGGTGCAAATTCACAGCTCCCTGAATGTGGTTTCACTGCAGGACAAAGACTTACCGTCATAGACCAGGCGTTCAGTATACAAGCTGGAACATCATGTCAGAGTTGTACAAAACATAGGAGGCGATTCGCACTTGGAATGTTGTGTAAATTCTGGCCAACACTCTACAACTGAGATGTGGGTCCGGAGGAAGGGTGTAGAGGAGATTCTCCTGGAGAATCTGCTGCCCGGGAGGGAGAGCTGTGGCTGGGTTTATTCTCATTGGAGTGTAGGAGCCGACCTTATAGAGCTTTATAAAATTCCAACATTCCATAGAGTGATCGAACGCTCCAGCACAGAAACCCGCCCTTCGGCCCATCCAGTTCGTGCCGACTCGTCAATCTACCTCGTCCAATAGACCTCCACACAGTGAGGGTTATCATTAGGGATTTTATTCCCCAGGGCAGGGGAGTCCAGAACTAGAGCAAGTTTAAGATGAGAGGGAAGCAATTTGAAGGTGATCTGAGAGACAAGGTTTTCACACATAGCGTGCTGGGTATCCGGAACGAGAACCTTATGTGGACAAATGGAAGTTAGTGCATGGGGGCTTCAGGGTCAGTATGGTCGAGGTGGGCCGAAGGGCCGTTTCTATGACTCCGTCTGGTGTGCGCTGGAAAGATTATTTAAGGCCGTCTTTCTCCCCGTATCTAGCATACCAGTTCCGGCGCCGAGGGCTCGGGACAGGCCCTATCATCGCCCGGTTCGTGCCTGGAATCCTTCCGCACCGCTCCCTTCATCGAGTGCCACGGCCGGGGGACCTGCAATTACTACGCCAACTCCTACAGCTTCTGGCTGGCGACTGTGGAAACGACACAAATGTTCAGGTTGGTGCTAGGGTAGTGAGTCTGTTTTCGACGGTGTCACTGCTGAACCAGATTCAGCGGGCTCTGCATAAAAGGAGAAAAAGTCCTGCAGTCATACAAAAGCTGTCCCAACTCTTACAAAATGCATTAAGGTAACGTTTCCCACTGAAACGCAGTCACACTTGTATCATTAGCCAAAATGTTTGGCGAAACACTATCGAGTCCTCGGTAGTATAGTGGTTAGTATCCCCGCCTGTCACGCGGGAGACCGGGGTTCAATTCCCCGCCGGGGAGGATTCCTATTTTAAATCGTCGCAAGTGGTTAGCATATCATTTTGCAGCGCCAGCGAACGGGTTCAATTCTCGTCGCTATCTCTAAGGAGTTTGTAGGCTCACTCCGTGACTTTATCAATTTTCCTCCTGCTGCTTCGGTTTACCGCTCTCCAAAGACAAAACGGGTTAATTGGTCACATGGGTGGAACTGGGCGGTGCAGTCTGATTGGGCCGGAAGAGCCTGTTACCGCGTTGTCGCAATATTGCAGCGTGGGACACAATCGTTGAAACGCTGCAGCCATTTGACATGCGATGGCCGGTGATCCACACCGATTCTGATCCTACTGCACTCGCTAATTAATCGGCCGGAGAAGCAGGAGGCCTGTTCTGCCTTCGGTGAGAACGTGGCTGATCAGTGACCCCAGCCCTCTGCTGGTTGACCTGACATCAATTGTCGTTCGCAGAGAGAAAAAAAATGCAGGTTCCTGCGACTTAATTCTTTGTTTCATGCTTCCCGTTTACTGTCCCGTTCTTAACTGGGTCCAGGGTGGCTGAACTAGTTTTCGACTGGGTTGAAAGTAATTCTCAGAGTTTTGCCCACAAGGGTTAAGGGCCCGACGCTGGCAAAAGGGGTTAATATCGGTCAGCAGGGGCGCGGCGGGTGAAAGACGGCTTTCGGCGTTATACCATTCTCTTAATTCATTAATCTTTGAAAATTTGATTCCTTTGCTGACCCCCACAATGAGGACATACGTGCATTCTCCTGACTTCCCTTTCCTGGAATCCACAATCAATTCCTTGGTCTTGAATTGTTGTTTCTTGACAATGTTGAACCTCAGGGTTGAAATCTTTTTTTTAAAACTCTCCTTGGAGAGGGGCTGCGCACAGATCCCGCAAGCCGGGGCTGAGAGCGGCGGCGGCCGGTGTTGGGGGACGCTGGTTTTTAACGTCTTCTCCGTTTCAGGAAACCGGAATCAGAGACGCTAAAAGCGGGAGAACTGCGGACGCGAATCAGCCGCTGTCAAGTCTGCATGAAGAAGACGTAAAGTCCCGGAGCCCCCTCAGCATGGTGTGGCTCGCAGCCCTCTCTCGGACTATGGTGCTATTTCTATAATAAAGCAGTATGACAATATCCTGTGTACCTCACCTGTATTATCCCGAAAGAAACCAAGTGCATAGCAATAGGAACGGAGTAATGAAAGAAAGAAAAGCTTTAACCTGCAAAGGCCCGGTGTCCTCCGCTCTCGGAACGATGTTATAAGCTTCCCGCTACTGACATACTAAATGGCACCTTGTTCACTCAAACAATGCACTGAATATTAACAGAAAATAAATGCAGCCAGGCGAAGAGATGGCAGAGAGTTAAACGCGGGCCTGGGGTCCGGGCAGCCTCCGGAAGGGGAACTTACCCTAGGGACACAGATGGGTGATCGAACAGCCTTTGGCTGGGAGAGGACTTGTCGGCGGACTCGCCTAACGCCAGTCCCTCCATTACCCCATTTCTGTCCGATGCCGTTTAATCCCCCTCCCATCTGCTTGCCGTACCTGTATAATATATACTAAATAGTTTCTATGTTAAGATTTGCTGACCATGGGTGTGAAGAAGATATAAAGACGGCGAGCGGGGGTGTTGCGTGACAGAAAGGGGGCGGCAGTGGTGTCTGAGCATTGGGAATCCCCGGGCTCCACTTCATGTGGGAGGGCTGAATCGACAACGACGCAACCGCCCATGGGTGCTACACACCCAGCACACCGGGTCTCCCGTGGGTGCTCTCAGGTTTTGTGACGTCAGCCCCGTTATTTAGTATATATTATGAAACTGTACACCAGGTGCTATGGATATACACTGTCTTTAACCCCTCCCGCTCTCAGTTGTCAGTAACCATGCTGGCTTCTCTATAGCTGCTACCTACCATTAAGTTGCATTACTTTTAGCGTTATTTAAGGACGGTTTATAAATGTATGTATGGGGTCTGCGACTGTAATTAGCTCTTTACACCAGTGTTTCTGTACCCAGTGGGAATGATGCTCCTGTACAGCTCCCTCCCCGTAAATGTGTGAAAGGAGGGGCCGGACTCTGTGGGCGGGGCGGGGGAAGTTGCTCTCCCCGCCCTGCCCTTCACCACGGGATTTTTTTGTTACCCCAGAAGCGCCTCTAAAAGTTGTTCTTGATCACTTTCTGCACATTGGGTTAGTTACTTCTTGTACCAGCCACGTGTCTGTATGGGTTAGGGGTGATGCATGTAAGACCATAACACACGGGAGCAGAATTTGGCCGTTCGGCCCGTCGAGTCATTCCCCGTTCCATCATGGCTGATTTATTTTCTCTCAACCCCATATTCCTGCCTTCTCCTCGTAACATTTGACACCCTTATTAATCCAAGAACCTATCAACCTCCCCTTTAAATACGTATACCCAATGACTTGGCCTCCACAATCGTCTGTGGCAATAAATTCCACGGCTAAAGAAATTTCCCCTGTTCCAATGGGGCGCCTTTGTATGCCGAGGCTGTGCCCTCAGAGCGTGTTGTCAGCACATGTGAATGCACGCTTGGCATGAATCAGCCACAATTCCATTTGGTATCCTCTACTTTGGACGTAAATGGGGGGGGGGGTAGTTGGGTAGTTGGGAATGGGGCAGCTTATTGTAAATCAGCTCCAACCCGGTAGGTTGCCCCAAGCGGCCAATGAACAGTCTGGTATCATCGGGTGTGACCCATCACTTGGCGAGGTGTTAGTAACGGGACTGCCTGCCTGCGGTGTAGAAAGGGGGACGCAGAAACCATCTTGCTACTATAGGGTGGGTTTCCTGATGCTGTAGGTAAGACGTTACCCTGGGATGGCCGCCGAGGGTGTCGAGTTTGTGGTCGCGCCAACCTTCACGAGTTGTCCCATTCTGTAACGAGCTGTGTGTTCCCGCTGTTCCCGTGTTACCCACCTGTGGCAGAATGCTTTGTAAATGACATGTTGTACACTAGAAATGACCCCGCTCACCTAAGATGCCTTTTCTATATTTTTGTGTTTTTTTACTGTTTGTAAGATGTTTTAAGTGGAAGTTGGCAGATGGCTTTGATGTGGAACAAGGTGACGGGCTCAGTCCGTGGACAACAGTCCGTGAACTCCGGGAGTTCAGCACTTGCGCACAGAGATCTGGGCTTTTTTGTGCTAAATCTGATTTCCCCGGACTCAATTGTACATTATAAAAATTAAAATTAACAATTCTGTGGTTCAAACAATGTGTCTGCCTGACTTCATTTCCAGGATGCTTCCCCCCCGCCCCCCCCCCACCACCACCGGGCTCTGCTGGGAGCCCCACGCTACACCCTGATCCCGAGTGGGCTCCGGGGGTGGCCGTCGGCTTCTGTCTGTCACGGCCAGAATCCACAATGACCTCTTCCCTCTCAATCCCAGAGATCTGTACTGTGAGACTTGTGCACTACCCGCAAAGCAATGATGCCGAGGGAGCGCCGCACTGGGGTGGGGTGGGGGAGGGAGGGATACTCATGGTTCGCTGCAATGTTCGGAGGGGCACTACCGAGGAAGCGCAGCCAGGTGAAGGGAACTGCTGAAGGAGCAGTAAGGAGGGAGCGTCGTATGCTGGAGGATTAGTACTGAGGGAGCGCCGCATCCCAGTGGCGCTAAGGCAGCGCCGAACTGCGGGAGAGGCAGTGATGAGGGAGCGCCGCGCCGTAGGAAAATCAGTAGTGGGGGATCCCCTGCGTGTGGAGCGTAAATGCTGATGGAGCGCCGCCATGCGAAGGGAAATTGTGAGGGAGAGGGAGCGCCGCCATGCTGGTGAGAATTGCTAAGGGAACGTTTCGGTGGACGGGATGGCGCTGAGGGACAGGAGGTGCCATTCTGAGGGAGAGTGGCCACCCAGGAAAATTACCGTGTGGTCTCCTTGATGGCCAGGGCAATGTTGGATGAGCGCCTAGGTGGGCGAGACAGTGGCGGTAGCTCCGTGGTGGACGGTCTGATTCTGAGGGAGCGCCACAGTAGGCGGGTCGGTGCTGAGGGAGCACCATGGTGGGCGAGGCAGTGTTGAGGGAACGTCACCTGGAGTGCCCTTATCAGAGGGATAGAACTTGCGACGATATATTAGTAGCATCGTGAGTTGCGTCCGCTCCCTTGTGGGCGGGGGTCCCCACCGCTGTCTCTCTTTATCATTTCAAAGCTGGGATTTATGACATACTTTTTTGATTTATCCGACAAGCCGGTATCGCTGTCCAGGAGCAACCCAGTCGTACAGCGCCTACGGAAATACAGGCCCTTCTACACAACCGGTCCATGCCGACCACGATGTCCGCCCAGCTGCTCCCAATTTCCGCGTCCGTCTACTACGCACAAGTATAAATCAGCCCCTCCATATACTTAATTGTACGATTGTACCCGCCTCAACACACACTTACCATCCTCTGCGCGAAAAAGTTGCTCCTGAGGCCCCTTTTAAATCTGTGCCCCCCTGGTTTTGGACTCCACTACCTTGGGGATAAGACTTTTACCATTCACCTTATCTATACTTCTCATAATTTTAAATATTTCTGTAAGGTCGCCCCCTCATTCTCCCGCGTTCCAGTAAATACAGACCTGACCTGGCTAACCTCTCCCTGTAACTAAGGTCCTCTCATCCTGGCAACGTTCCAGTTGATCTTTTCTCGGCTTATTCCATTTTATCACGTCCTTTATCACAGGGTGACCAAAATTGTACGATTTTGATTTTGATTTCGAGTTGGGGTGCCGTACAGTGGTACTGGGGCTCAGACGGCGGTGTTACGGTTTAACCCCGCAGCAACCCTGGACTCACACTGACACCTGCTGCCCAGAAGCTGCCTCTGCAGCTGCTTGTGCCCCGAAGAATGCTTCGACTAACACGCCGCACGCCGTTCAGCCCTCTGAGCCCGTGCTGTCCCATGTGAGTTTCTCTCATCAATCCCACCCCGCCGCTCTCCTCATTCCTTTCTTTAATTGTTTGAAAGTTCCCACTCTGGCCGTCCTTTCAGGCCGCGCAACCCAGCTCACATTAACTCTGTAGAATAATATTATTATCTCCCCTGTTCTCCCCGTGGATCTTCTGCTGCTCCCCGTCACCCCAGATCCTATGGTCTCCCCCTTCCTTATTTACTCCATTAAGACCCCTCCTGATTTTGAACACCTCAATTGAATCTCCCCTTAATTACCAGACTGATTCTCCCTCGGGGTTCGTGAGTCCGTAGTTCGAGGTCTAGTGATCGGCGAGTCCTGGCGTCATTGCCGAGGATCAAGACTCGAAGGTCTGGAAGCCGAGGCCCATTGGCCTGCGGAGCAATCGAAAGCCGAACGTCTTGAGTCCGCTGGAGGCTAAAGACGGCCTTTCCTGGGGTTGGATGACTGTACATGTGGGTGGGTGAGGGGGGAGGAATGGGTCTGTTTTGCTGTTGTTGTTGTTTTGTTGTTTGTTGCGTTGTTCCGCCAAACATTGTGGGCAGGCTATGTTGGGGGTCAGAATGTGTGGTCACACTTGCGGGCTGCCCTCAGCGCACCCTAAGGCATGTTGGCTGTTAAACGCAAACAATGCGCTTCTCTGTGAGTTTCCCACTACAGGTGATAAATACATTTGTATATTGAAACGTGAACCTCCGCCAGACCTCTGGGAGGCAATGCTTCGCCTGACAAATGGCAAACACAGTTTAGACCAGAACCGTGTGCTGATGCGGCGGATTTCCTCACAGCCAGAGTCCCTCAATGAATGACGGCAGAGAAAAGAGCACTGAGTCACCTCAGGGTCAATGGTATTCCAAGTGAGAAGGTTTAACTCACCTCCTGGGATTTTGCTGTGTATATTAGAAATTCATTCCGACCCATTGTGATCAGGAATCTATATATGCACCCCGCCCCCCAAAATTGTGCCTGGAATAGGGCAAAGGCAACATCCCAGCACAGAGCCTGTGTGCGTTGGCTGGTGTTTTCTACCATCGAGGACATCCACAAAAGGCAGCGCCTCAAGGCAGCATCCATCATAAAGGACCCTCACCATGCAGGACATGACCTCTTCTCATCACTACCGCCAGTTAGGGGGTACAAGAGTCTGAAGACCCACTCTCAACAGCATGGCCGAGCAGCCACAAGTGCGGGACCTGTTGGTACCAATGACAGAGGAAGGAAAGGAGGATAGATTCTGGAGGGAGAAATTAGCCAGTTAGGTCGAAAGCTGAAAAGCAGGCCCTCTATAGTAGTAATCTCCGGATTGCTTCCTGTTGTTCCACGTGTGAAGTTCTAACTCACCACCTGGGATCTTGCTGTGTACTTTAGAAATGCATTTCAGCTCACTGTGACCAGGAATCTAGATATGCCCCCGTCAGATATTGAGCCGGGATTAGGTCAAAGTCCCAGCACAGTTTGGGTACAAAAAGGTTTGTGTCCTTTTTGAACAGGGTCATACATTCTTCAGAAGAGATTCCAAAGATCCAGAAATCTGAAACCCTACCCCCCACACCAATTCCTCAGCCATGCATTCATCTGCCAAATCTTCCTATTCTTATCCTCACTGGTGCGTGGCACAAGTCAAGTTTTTTGTCCTTTAACTCTATACATGTATATAACGTATGTAAAAACGGGACAACACAGGGATCGCTCCCGAAGCGACTCCCTTGTTCATTCGTCCCTCCCCACTGATCTCCGTCCTGGCACTTATCCTTGCAAGCAAAACAAGTGCCACACCTCCGCCCTCACTACCATTCAGGCCCCATACAGTCCTTCCAGGTGAGGCGACACTTCACCTGTGAGTCTGTTGAGGTCGTACGGTGTGTCAGGTGCTCCCGGTGCGGCCTCCTGTATGTCGGAAAGACCCGACGTAGATTGGGAGGCCGCTTCGCCGAACACCTACGCTCCATCCGCCAGAAGAAGCAGGATATCCCCGTGGCCACCCATTTCCCATTCCGATGTCCATCCACGGCCTCCCTGACTGTCGAGATGAGGCCACACTCAGGCTGGAGGAACACCACCTTATATTCCGTCTGGGTAGCCCCCAACCCGATGGAATGACCATAGATTTCTCAAACTTCCGATTTCCCCCCCCCTTCACCAAGTCCCATTCCCTTTTCCCTCTCTCACCTTATCTCCTTGCCTCCCTCTAGTGCTCCTTTTGTTTCTTCCATGGCCTTCTGTCCTCTTCTGTTAGATTCCCCCATCTCCAACCCTGTATCTCCTTCACCAATCAACTTCCCAGCTCTTTAATTCATCCCTCCCCCTCCCGGTTTCACCTATCACCTTGTGTTTCTCTCTTCCTTCCCCTACTTCTAAATCTAATTTTTTTTTCCAGTCCCACCGAAGGAACTCGGCCCGAAACGTCGACGGTGCTTTTTCCCATAGATGCTGCCTGGCCTGCTGACTTCTTCCAGCATTTTGTGTGTGTTGCTCGGATTTCCAACTCTGCAGATAAACTCTTGTTTGTGATTGGTGCAGGGGACATGGTTTCAGATTTTTGGGTCATTAGTATCTCTTCTGGAGAATGTGTGACCTGTACAAAAAGGATGGGTTGCACCTGAAACCAGGGGAGATCAATATTTTTGCAGGGAGGTTTGCTAAACCTGTTGGGGAGGGTTTAAACTAATGTGGCAGGGGTATTGGAATTAGACTGATAGAGCTGAGGCTGGAGCAGTTGATATACAATTAAGTGCTGTGTCTAGTGAGACTGTGAGGAAAGACGGGCGGAGGAAAGGACAACATTGCAGACAATGGGATGAGTTGAAGTGTAACATGAGATCAAATAGAAAAGGGTGATGAACACAGGGCTGAAAGTGTTATATTTTAATTCATGCAGTATATGGAATAAGGTAGATCACCTTGTAGCATAGTTAGAGATAGGCAGGTTCAAAGTCATTGAGTCGTGGCTGAAAGAAGATCACAGTTGGGAGCTTAACATCCAAGGATACACATTGTATCAAAAGGACAGACTGGTAGGCAGAGGGAATGGTGTAGCTCTGTCGGTAGAAAATGAAAGCAAACCCGTAGATAGAGGTGACATAGTATTGGAAGATGTAGCTTCTTAACTCTACCCACAAAGATTCTACAAGATAAAAAGTTGTTTGCGTAAAAAGACCCTGATGGGAGTTAATATGCAGGCCTCCGAACCATGGACAAATTGCAATGGGAGATTTAAAAATGAATGTCAAAGGCACACTGTTACAATAGTTATGGGGGATTACAATATGCAGGTATATTGGGAAAATCAGATTGGTGCTGGATCCCAAGGAAATTTGCAGAATACTTTTAAAATTGCTTTTGAGAGCAGCTTGAGGTTGAGCCCATTAGCGGATCAGTTATTCTGCATTGGGGTTTATGTAATGAACCAGTTTTGATTAGAGCTTAAGGTAAAGGAACCCTTAGGTTCAATGATCAGAATATGTGTCAAATTCACCCGGCAGTTTGAAAGGCAGAAAACAAAGCCAGATGTATCAGTATTCTAGTGGAGTAGAGGGAATTACTGAGGCATGAGAGAAGAGCTGGCCAGCATTGATTGGAAGGGGACACTGGCAAGGATGACAGCAGGACAGCAATGGCTGGAGTTTCTAAGGACAATTCAGAAGGTGAATAAGTATCTGGCTGACAAGTGAATCAAAGACAGCATGAAAAGAGAGAGCACATACTATAGCAAAGTTAATGGGAAGCCTCTAAAAAACCAAAGGTAACTAAAAAAAAAGCCATAAGGAGAGAAAAGATTAAATGTGAAGGTAAGCTAGCCAAAGTTATAGAAGAAGATACCAAAAGTTTTTTTTCAGATATATGAAGAGTTATATAGAGGCGAGAGTGGATATCAGACCACTGGAAAATGAAGGTGGAGAGGTAGTAATATCGGACAAAGAAATGGTGGACAAACTGAAGAATTTTGCATCAGTCCTCACTGTGGATGACATTAGCGGTATGCCAGAAGTTCGAGAGTGTCAAGGGACAGAAGGGAGTGTACTTGCTATTACTAAGGAGATGGTGCTTTGAAAGCTGAAAGTTCTGAAGGTATATATGTCACCTAGACCAAATGGACTACATCCAGGGTTCTGAAAGAGGTAAATGTTGGGTAGGCCTTAGTAATGATCACTAGATTCTGGAATGGATCTGGAGAACCGGGACATTGAAAATGTCACTCCATTCATTAAGAAGGGAGGGTGGCAGAAGAAAGGAAATTATAGACAAGTTAGTTAACTCAAGTAGTTGGGAAGATGTTCGAGTCCATTATTAAGGATGAGGTTTAAGGTACTTGGAGGCACTTGATAAAATAGGCCAAAGATAAATGATTTCCTTAAGGGGAAATCTTGGCCAACATATCTGGTGGAATTCTTTGAGGAAATAACAGGCAGAAAAGACAGAGTCAGTGAATGTTATTTACTTGCACTTTCAGGAGGCCTTTAACAAGGGGCCACACATGAAGCTGCAAAGCAAGAGCCAATGATATTACAGGAAATATATTAGCAACGATAGAAGATTGGCTGACTGGCAAGAAGCAAAGAGTGGGATGAAAAGGGGCCTTTTTGGGGTTACTGCCATTGACTATTGGTGTTCTGCAGGGGGTTGTTGGGATTGCATCTTTTCATGTTATATGTCAATGATTTGGGTGACAGAATTGTTGGCTTAGTGGTCAAGTTTGAAGACAATACCAAGGTAGGTGGAGGGAGAGGTGGTGTTGAAGAAGCAGGGAGTCTGTAAATGGACTTAGATTGGGAAAATGAGCAAAGAAGCAGCAGATGGAATATTGTGTAGAAAAGTGTATGGTCATGAAATAACGGCATAGACTATTCTCTAAATGGCGAGAAAATTCAAAAATCAGAGGTGCACAGAAACCTGGGAGTCCTCATGCAGGATTCCCTAAAGGTTACTTGCAGGATGAGTCTTTGGTATGGAATGCAATTGCAATGTTAACACTCATTTCAAGAGGAATAGAATATAAGAGCAAGGATAAAATGCTGAAGCTTTAAATGGCCTTGGTCAAACTGCACTTGGAATATTGTGAGCAGTTTTGGACCCATTTATCTAAGAAAAGGTGTGCTGGCATTGGAGAGGGTCCATGAGACTGTTTCCAGGAATGAAAGTGTTAACATATGATGATTGCTTTATGTATGTGCTGGAGTTTAGAAGAATGGGGGAAACTCATTGAAACCTATCAAATATTGAATGGGCTAGATAGAGTGAATGTTGGGAGCAGGTTTCCTCTAGTTGGTGAGTTGGACCAGAGGGCACAGCCTCAAGCAGAGGGATGTCCATTTAGAACAGAGACGAGGAAGGATTTCTATAGGCAGTGAATTGTGCTCCTATATCTTACAGACTTATTCTTTCCCTCCACCATCAGATTTCTAAACAGTCCATGAACCCAAAAACACACATAATCACCATCATTGTGTCATGTCTTATGGCGTAGGTGATCATAGTCTTCCGTCTGTCTTTAATCTGAGTCGTAATAAGCTCTTCAAAACTTTTGCATGTTCATCCCTAGATGCAAGTCATGATTGTCAGGCGCTGTTGACCATGGCTTTTCCTTCCATCAATTTTTCCTGTCATTGCAAGATGTTTGACCTTCTCTTTCCTCAGTACGTCCCAGAAATTCCAGCTGCTTTTCCTGATTGACGGTATCAGTTTTCTTCTTATTCCGGCTTTTCGCAATACTACATTTGTTACTCTGTCCTTCCACGATACTAACACTACCTCACTGCTTTGCTATTTTTACACTATTTTTAATATTATTGTTGAAAGTACAGCAAATTTTCTGTACTGCTGCCACAAAACGACAGATTTCAAGTGATAAATCTGATTCCGGTTGTAAGGTTGTGCTGGGGCTCAAATGATTTTGGTCCTGTCAGTGAAGAAACTGGGTCCCCATTGAGGACTGGATGTCCGCCAAGTTTGACAGTGACATTCACAGGCAATCACCTCCTCTAACACACTGTACACCAATGATAATAAGCCTAGTTCTGATTCCGGTGTTTCCAGCCCGACTGCTGCTGAAAACATTAAGAAACCAGAGCAGGAGCCCTCCCCACACCCTCTCCCATATATGTCACACACCCGTCTATCTCTGGCTTGACTCCACCTCCACTGCTCCATTGGACAGAGAATTCTCCGAGAGGAAAAAATCTTCACCTCTGCCTTAAACAGGCCACCCTTCAAACTGAAATTCTGCCCTGCACTTCTAGGTGCCACTGTGAGGGGAATCATTCTCTCCATCTGCGTCAACCCTGTCAACTACCCCAGCAGCTTCACTGCACTATCTCTTGTAAACTCTGGGAACTGCCTGCCCTTAGCGGAGTTCTTGTGACCTCCACAACCAGCTCTTAGAGCAAACAAGCAGCACTCTTCCAGCCACAGGGGAGTGCTGTTTCTGGCACTTGGCTGAGTTCTAGTGGTAGATGCATTAGGATGTATTATGTAATGATCTATCGTCTTCTTGACCTAGCACTTGGAGATCAGGACATATTTCATTCCAGAAACTGACAAACACACACAAATAGCAGGTAACCAATGCCATACTTCAGACTAGTATACTTTCATTATACAAAGCATCTTTCCATATACTTTGAAATACCATACAAGGTGTATGCTGAAGATATAGCACAGTGTTGTATATAAGTTGTAATTAAGCTGAGGCCAGTCTCTATGATTGATGTGCAGACTGGAGCTACCAACACCAATCCCAACTCATCTTTGCAGCTAATAATTCCCATAATTAAAATTGCTTGCAATTAAACCCATGTCTGTGCAGTCTGATGTGTAATGTGTAGAACGTGAGCCTTTGGCTTTTCAGCATCTTCACAACCGAACTGCTTTGCATTTCTTCTCCTCTCCCAGCTCCCAGGCAGACGCGGACAGTCGTCGGAGTACAGGAAACCAGCTCGAGACATCCGGGGCACTCAATTGGTTCGGCAGACGCTCAGGATGAAGCGAGTGCCTCTCTCGGCTAAAGTGCCGAGTCTGGCCGAGGGCAGGAGTGAGACCGCACGTCATTGTGTTTGTACAGGGCCTCGTCGAGGTCCAGGGCGTAGTTGTTGATGAGGACTTCCATACAGCCCTCGTAGAAGGCAGTGACGGGTGTAGCTGTTATGGGAACATCTGGAAATAAAACATTCAGACCTTAAGTTACCAACAAGTCATTGTGACAGCGTAGAATTCTGAGTTTATGAGATATGAGAGACAATGACTATTAGTTCAGGACTAGTGTGCAGCTCAGGACTAACAGTGTGCAGTGAAATGCTGGATGTTCAGTCAGATGGACCTCATTGACATCTCTGTTTGCACTGCTAACACACACACACAGAGTCATTAACACTTGGAAAATGGCCTGCAGCCTATGGCACTTGCCAGTGTTGTTGCTTCCTCTGGCACTGTGCCACACCCCCAAGGACTAAAGCAGTAGCTGATACCCATTCGCAGACAGGACACATCTCCAGCCATGAATCACTGAATGATTCGGAGGGAGACTGGCAGCGTCAGGGCAGGTATACCAGGGGACTAATAATGATCTCATACCTGATGATCCGTCAATGAAATGGAACAGATGTCCCATTGGATTACCAGCTATTTCCAATTGATCTCCAAGAACTACAACAGCATCACATAGTGGTGGAAGAGTAGCAACTATAGCGTGACATGCAAAATGCTGACATAGGGTTATCCCTTTTTCAGCATTAAAATATCCCTGCTGAAAGATGTACAGTGATGTGCGTTCATTGGCCACTTTATGAACTTGTACACCTGCTCATTAATGCAAATATCTAATCATGGGATAGCAACTCAATGTATAAAAGCATGCAGACATGGTCAAGAGGTTCGGCTGTTGTTCAGATCCAACACAGAAAGGGGAAGAAACATGACTTTGAATGTGGAATGATTGTTGGTGACAGGCAGGGTGATCTGAACAACTGCTGATTTTCTGGGATTTTCACGCACAACATGCTCTAGCATTTACAGAGAAAGGTGCAAGAATTTTTTGAAAAGCATCCAGTGAGCAGGAGTTCTGTGGGCAAAAATGTCCTGTTAATGAGAGAGGTCAGAGAATGGCCAGACTGGTTCAAGTCGGCAGGAAGGCAACAGTAATTCAAAATAACCACGCGTTACAACAGTGGTGTGCTGAAGAGCACCTCTGAATGCCCAACACGTCCAACCATGGACCGTAAACATACACTCAGTGGCCACTCTATTCGGTGCAGGAGGTGCTAACAAAGTTGCCACTGAGGATAGATTGAAGAGATGCACTCAGCTCTGAACAGATTAAAGGTGAGCAAAGAATTTACCTGGCACGCCACCCAGATAGGTCAGTACTGATTCCCGCATGTACCGGTCCAGGGTGCGCAGCCGCTCGCTAAGTTGCGGCTTTCTGAGAGGGCTGCTCCCGTCCATGCCCAGGGCCCCCAGGACGATACGCTCTTTAGTCACAATGACCTGGATGGATAGCTTGTCCCCGGCACACAACGGCAACTGGTCCAGTTTGTAGACAACCACGTTCTCGATCGCTAGCACGACGGACTGAGGAGACATGTGACAAGTTACAGTGGTACAGGGAAGCACGAGAGCTGTGTGGAGCAGAACTTCAACGCTGAGCCACACAGGGAGACATCATACAGCTCAGCCAACGGGACGGAGTTTAAAAACTCCCACAAGGCAGGAAGGACAGCCGGAGCCTCTGGGCATTCCAGAGCTGAGAGGTACAGCAGCCGAAGGCATGGCAGGCAGTGGGCAAGCAATAAAACCCAACGAGCTGGCAGAGGTTTCAGGCAGTAGTGAAGGGAGGGAGGGGAAAGACCATGGGAAATTTAAACAGAGGAACGTACGGGCAATGATTACAGGAACGCTGGGTGACTGAGACAGTGCAACTTAGTAATGACAGTGTTTCATATTGCTGGCCTATGTCCAGACTGTTATTTTGTTGTTTTTTTTCATTGTAGCTTTGGATTTCTTTAAGCTTCCTTATATGTTTGTACAATCATCTGTTTGTCTGCAAACTTTTAGTAACTTGCAGTACATCTGGTTCTCTATTTCTGTAGTTTCTTTGCTGAATTGTGACTCAGTCAGTACCTTCTTATCTGAACTGGTCCATACCAGTTTGCAGAATAAAGGGAGAGCATTTGTGCTCAGGTCCCTGTGTTACTTCCTTACTGACCTCGTTTGCTGGCACAGGCCGACTCCATCTGACTTGTACCACGATGAACACCGAACAAAATGTCTGTAACCATAAGGTTGTGTCTCATTCTTGTCTTCCAGCAGCAGGGGAGAGTAATCGTCACCACACAGTGCAAAGACGTACCTTTGGTAGGTTAATTAGTCATTGTAAATTGTCCTGTGATTAGGCTCCGGTTAAATCAGGGTTGCTGGGTGGTGAGGCTCAAAGGGCCTGTCCACACTGTATCTCAATAAATTAAAAAATAAAACATCATCCTCAGATCGAACGAGATCCAGACCATCTCTCTCTCTCCCTACCCACCTCTCTATCTCTCTCTCTCTCTGCCTCTAGATGGACTGTCCCCCCTCTCTCTCCCCCTCTCTTTCTACCTATAGATGGACTGTCTCTCTCTCTCTCTCTCGCTCTCTTTCTCTCTGCCTCTAGATGGACTGTTCCCCCCTCTCTCTCCCCCTCTCTTTCTACCTATAGATGGACTGTCTCTCTCTCTCTCTCTCTCTCTCTCTCTCTCGCTCTCTTTCTCTCTGCCTCTAGATAGACAGTCCCTCACGACGCTGGGTACTGAAGAGGAACACAGCCATGGGCACAGACTCTGCAGACTCTCCTGTCACCGGTGCCAGGTGCGGGGACAACTCTTAAACACAAAAGACTCTGCATAAGCTGGAATTTCAAAATAAAACACACCAAATATTGGAGAAACTCAGTAAGTCAGGCAATATCTATGGAAATGAATAAACAGTCTATGTTTTGGGCCCAAAACCCTTCATCAGGATTGGAAAGAAAGTGGGGAAGACGCCAGAGTGGGAATGTGGGGGTAGGGGAAGGGGAAGCCAGGTGGAGGGAAGGTAGGTGGGTGTGGGAGTGGACATTAACTGAGAAGCTGGGAGGTGATAGGAGGAAAAGCTAAAGGGCTGAAGAAGGAGAAAGCTGATAGGAGCAGAAAATGGACCATGGGAGAAAGAGAACGAGGGAGGTGATCGACATGTGAGGAGAAGAGAACAGACAAGAGGGGGTACAATTTTGGAATAGAAATAGAGAGAAGAGGGAGGGGAAGAATTTACCAGAAGTTAGAGAAATCATTGTTCTTGGCGTCAGGTAGGAGTATGAGGTGTTGCTCTTCCATCTTGTGTGTGGCCTCATTGTGACAGTAGTGGAGGTTAAGGACAGATATGTTGGCATGGAGATGGGCAGTGGAATTAAAATTGTTGGCCACCAGGAAATCCTGTTTGCTGCGGATGGAGAGGAAGTGCTTTTTTTCCCCATTCCACATTCTAGTTCTCCTCTCACCCCTTCTCTTCTGCTCAGCTGCTATCTCCTCTGCCTCTCCTCTTTCCCTTTCTCCATCTTCTTCAGCTCTTTACCCTTTCCAGCTGTCACTCCCCCAGCTTGTCACTCCACCCCTCTCCCACACTCGTACCTTCCCCCTCACCTGGTTCCACCTATCACCTTCTTCCCCATTCCTCTCCAGTCCCAATGAAGGGACTAGTCTCAAAATGCTGGCTCTTTATTCCTCTCCATTGATGTTGCCTGACCTGCTGGGCTCCTGCAGCGTTTTGTGAAGGGTCACCTCTGCTCCCATACCTCACACTAAAGGCAAATAAAGGCTATAAGGTACATGGCACACGGAGACCACTTGGCCCCGCGATCCTCAATGTCCAACATCAAAGTGATCCTGCTAAATCCCACCCCCTCCCCTCCAATCCATTCATTGATCGAAACTCTACTGATCCCAGCCTTGAGCACTTCCACTGACCAAGCTCTTCTGGCCCCTCATCCCAGTTCCCTCTCAAGATCCTGAAGGTTTCCATGCACTGACCTGTCAGTGGTGCCTCAGGAGAATCAGCATGGGACCACAGCACTCCAGTGTGGATGCACAGTCAAAGACCATGAGGCATAGGAGGAGAATTAGGCCCATCGAGTTGGCTCCGCCTTTCAATCATGGCTGATTTATTTTCCATCTCAACCCCATTCTCCTGCCCTCTCCCTGTAACCTTTGACGCCTTTACTAATCAACAACTTGTCAAGCTCTACTTTAAAATATACTTTAAAATCTACTTTAAAGCAGAGGCCAATTCCAGATTCGCCACTCTCTGTCTAAAGAAATACTTCCTCATCTCTGTTCTAAAGGAATGATTTATATAGGTGCTAAGCCCTCTGGTCCTAGACATCCCCCACTACTGGAAACATCATCTCCACGTCCAATCTATCTAGGCCTTTTGCCCACACACATTTATAATGCCTATCCTATTGCCAGCATTACACCTACTA
This sequence comes from Mobula hypostoma, assembly GCF_963921235.1. Classification (NCBI taxonomy): domain Eukaryota; kingdom Metazoa; phylum Chordata; class Chondrichthyes; order Myliobatiformes; family Myliobatidae; genus Mobula; species Mobula hypostoma. The sequence continues at coordinate 34,093,713 of NC_086101.1, forward strand.
TATATCCTTCTATATCTTTCCTAAGTAACTGTGCAAATTTCTTTTCACTTTGTACTTGTATCTGACCGTACCACCTCCTCTAACAGTTTGTATTGAAGGCTGTTCCCTGATCGGTGCCCTGAAGGCAGGAGGGGCCTCAAACAGGTACTCAGACCATTTGAGTGTGTTCTGCTCTTGCCACTACTGTCAGGGCCTGAAGGTGTGGCTGTCCTGATCCTGCCATGCCCCTCCAAGTAGCTGCTTGGGTTTTCTGCTGTACTTTGCAGTGAATTTTGGATGTGAAATCTTGAAAGTCAAGGACAGAATTTTTACTGGAGTCTATATTAATTCGGTTTACTTGATTATTACAGTACCGATACTGCAAGTTTTCCGCAGCTATTTCATTAAATTATACTGAATGAAGAATTATTTGAGTCAAATGCATGAATACAAATGAATTCTGCATGCAGTGAAAAGTTCTACTTAACAAATGGATACAGCATTGTAATGATTAAGGCACTGGGCTAGAAGCCAAGATTAATATTGCAAATACACGAGTTCAAATCCCACCAAGGGAGACAGGGAAATTAAATTCAGTTCATTAAATATGAACTTAAACCCAGGCAATTACTGGCCCACTGGGACCTTTCCCGCTTCCGATCTGTGAGCCTGGGGGTTCTGATTTTGTGCCGAAGATCAACTAGGGATGTGTTAACTGGCTGGCCCCGCCCACATCCCTACACTTTAGCCACGGGACACCCGAGATGGGTGGAAATGTGGACTCTTCCCCATGGATCACTGCCCCTCAACAATTATTTCCTCCGCGCCTGGAGTTTCTGCCAGGAAGCTTCCCAGTCAGAGATCCAGAGAGTCTCCTACCATCTCTGCCACCTGCTCCCACCCCAGTCATGGCCCCACCTGGGAATCATTTTACAGTGACCAGAGGCTGTAACCTGAGGTGAGCTGATCTCCGCCCCATGACTGTCAAACCCTAATTAGACGGTGTCATCACTTGGGTTACCTTTGTGTCAGGATTCCAGTCCATGATGGCCAATGACAGTGGCACACTGCTTTCGTTGACCAAAGCAACCAACACCCCTGTGTCCTGAGCCGGGCGGATAGAGACAGAAATGTGCACCGCCCAGCTCCTGGTGCCCTCTCCCAGCTGGGTATCTGCAGCGTAAAAAAGAGACATCAATACCTGCAGCCCAATCTTTGCAAGCAGCAGGGTTATTAAATTACGTAGCAGAGTGAGAGTTTTGGAAGGGTTGATTCAAACTGGGAAGTAGATCAAGATCCAGGGGTCAGGTAGGGTAACAAAGAAGTGAAGGGAAAGAACCGGTTTCATTCCATTAAAATTAAAGACATTGATAAATAAATTGATGAAACCTCTGGGTCACAGGTCTCCTCTAAGGAAGAGAATGCTGAGTTGAGGTTACAATCAGATTTGCCTTGATCTCACCAAACAGCAGAGACCCAACGGCTGCCTGGCTTATTCCTAGTTCATACGTTGTGTACGTGTGTGGAACTGAGATCCTGATGTGAGAATTCAATCCCCAAAAGATCAAAGTCATCACGAGCAAAGCCCTCCCCACTATCAAGATCTTCTTCAAAAGGTAGTCCCTCACCATCCAGGACGTCTTCTGCTCATTCCTGCCCTCAGGGAGAAGGAACAGCAGCCCGAAGACCCACAATCAACATTTCAGGAACAGCTTCTTCCCTTCCGCCATCAGATTTCTGAATCGTGCATGAACCCATGAACATGACCTCACTATTCTTATTCTTTCTGTACTGTTTAATTATGTGAGTTACATTAACTCTACGTCTTTGCAATGTAATAAAATAAATTTCATGTCACCCAAGACAGTGATAATAAACCTGATGCTGGTTCAGTCTCGAGACCATGAAGAGGAGGCAGGTGTGCCTACCGTAACTCAGGAGGAACGAGGCCAGGCCATGTCCGGGGAAGTAGGAGCCCCTCTCTAGCTCAAAGAAGCACTGCATGCTTTCCTCGTGTTCGATGGCCTCCCTTATCGTGTCCTCGCTGTTCATCCACTTCCAACCTCGCAGGCAGGCGTCAAGTCTGGGGTTGATCTGGAGGACGGTAAATCAGAACCAAGTCAGTCAACGATCAAAGTCTTCCTAACTACATCCCTGCCGAATGAGCCCCTAGCTTGGTACAGGAGAGCCAAGAACCCAGAACCCAGGAGGTGCAACTACACGGGACTCGGGAAAGTCTGTCACAGCTCAGCGAGTTCCACTCTCCCCCCACCACCGACAGAACACACAACTCCTCTCTCCCCCCACCCCCAACCCCGACAGTTTACATGGTCTTCAGATACATCAATGCCCCATGTACCACAGGCACATCCCTCCCCACTGTTGGTAAATCAAGCACCATCTCAAGAAGGCAACAGCTTTTACCAAAGACCCCCACTATCCAGCCTACGCTATCCTTCCACAGCTCCTGTCCCATCGGACAAGAGGTACAGAATCAGAATTATTATGACCGGCATGTGACGTGAAATTTGTTAACTTAGCAGCAGTTCAATGCAATACATAAACCAGCAGAGAAAAAAATAGTAATAATAAATAAAACATAATAAATAAACAAGTAAATTACACATATTGAATAGATTATTAAAAAATGTGCAAAAACAGAAATACTGTATATTAAAAAAGTGAGGTAGTGTCCAAAGCTTCAAAATCCATTTAGGAATCGGATGGCAGAGGGGCAGAAGCTGTTCCTGAATCACTGAGTGTGAGCCTTCTGGCTTCTGTACCTCCTACCTGATGGTGACAGTGAGAAAAGGGCCTGCCCTGGGTGCTGGAGGTCCTTAATAATGGACGCTGCCTTTCTGAGACACCGCTCCCTGAAGATGTCCTGGGTACTTTGTAGGCTAGTACCCAAGATGGAGCTGATTTGATTTACAACCTTCTGCAGCTTCTTTCGGTCCTGTGCAGTAGCCCCTCCATACCAGACAGTGATGCAGCCTGTCAGAATGCTCTCCACAGTACAACTATAAAGGTTTTTGAGTGCATTTGTTGACATGCCAAATCTCTTCAAACTCCTAATGAAGTATAGCCGCTATCTTGCCTTCTATATAACTACATCGATATGTTGGGACCAGGTTAGATCCTCAGAGATCTTGACACCCAGGAACTTGAAGCTGCTCACTCTCTCCACTTCTGATCCCTTTATGAGGATTGGTATGTGTTATTTTGTCTTACCCTTCCTGAAGTCCACAATCAGCTCTTTTGTCTTACTGACACTGAGTGCCAGGTTGTTGCTGTGGCACCACTCCACTAGTTGGCATATCTCACTCCTGCATGCACACTCGTCACCACCTGAGATTCTACCAACAATGGTTGTATCGTCAGCAAATTTGTAGATGGTATTTGAGCTATGCCTAGCCACACAGTCATGTGTATACAGAGAGTAGGGCAGTGGGCTAAGCACACACCCCTGAGGTGCACCAGTGTTGATCATCAGCGAGGAGGATATGTTAGCACCAATCCACACAGACTGTGGTCTTCCGGTTAGAAATCAAGGATCCAATTACTAGAAGTTCCACATCAGCAGCTTCAAGGACAGCTACATCCCTTCAACCATTCAGTTCTTGAACCAACCAGCACACCCTAATCACTACCCCAGATCAGCACTAATGGACCGTGAAGCTGTGAACAATAGCTCATTATTTCTTTTCTTTTTGCACCATTTATTATTGTAAATTATAGCAATTTTGTATTTTCTCTGCACTACACTTTGCACTAAATGGACTTCTCTTGTTATAACTGTGCTTTTATGTAATTTTGTATAATTTGTTTAATTTACGTCTTTCCTGTGAACGTTGTGCCAAGGATGTGATGTTTCTGTGATACAGCCATTCACCTCTGCATACGTGTACAGTACTTGTGCCTAAGGCAGTAAGCAGTTTGGTCCTCTTATCTAAGAAAGGATGTGCTGGAATTGGAGGCGATCCTGAGGGGGTTCACAAGAATGATCCCAGGAGTGAAACAGCTAAATGTACGAGGAGTGTTTGATGTCCCTGTACTCGCTGGAGTTTAGAAAAACGAGGGAGGCCTATCAAATCCTGAAAGGCCTAGATAGTGTGGACGCAGAGAGGATGTTTCCTACAGTGGGGGAAGTCTAGGACCGGAGGACACATAGTCAGAAGGACATCTCTTTGGAACAGAGATGCTGAGGAATTTATGTAGCCAGAGTGTGTTGAATCTGGAATTTATTATCACAGACAGCTGTGGAGGCCCGCAAGAAAATGAATCTTAGGGTTCTATATGGTGACATATAGGAACTTTGATAGTAAATTAACTTTGAGGTTTTTGGGTATATTTAAAGCGGAGGTTGATAGGTTCTTGATTATCAAGGGTATCAAAGGTTACGGGGAGAAGGCAGGAGAATGGGGTTGAGAGGGATAATAAATCAGCCACAATGGAATAGCAGAGCAGACTCGATGGGCTGAAAGGCCTAATTCTGCTCCTATGTCTTATGGTACACTCGATTTTGACTTTGAGCATGCTGCTTGTAAAACTCCACCGGAGTCATGCTGCCTTCCCCAGGGGTGGCGTAGCTCTCGTGGGTGATGTGACTTGCACACAGCCTGCAAATGACACAAGCTCTGCTGCTGAGCAAGAGAGACACACCGAGCTACGTCAGCTACCTGTTTAACAAGCTGCACTCCACTAAAGAGGCCGCCGACGGTGATGTCCGTCTGGAACAGACCCAGGATCTTCTGGAACAGGCTCTGTGAGACGATAATGTTCATCACCGCTTCTCGAGCCACTTTCACAATTAAACTGTTTGTTGATTCTTCCACGGAAATCTGGAACAGAAAATACTCCTCGTTTCAGAAAGTGCTAAGTAGCACGTAGACCCCTCGAGGGGGAGGGGGAGCAACAACCACAAGTACAACTCCCCCCCCCCACCGTACCCATCAGCAATAATTTGATACAATCAACGAACGCAGCAACCCAATAAATAAAAAGCATTTCAAAACTGTCTACCACAGGCCCTCCAGCCCAACTGGTCCATGCTGACCAAGATACACATCCAACCTGCGGCCTCTGGTTCAAATCCTTCTAAACCAGGGGTTTCCAAACTTTATTATGTCATGGACCCCTCCCAGCAACCACAATGCACAGCAAGAGCCCAGAATAAGGTTTCTTGTTTCAGTGACGTTGGCCTCAGCACACTTCAGAGAAGTTCCTCACTCTTAGCTGAAATGGTGTCTGTGGGCTCATGGGTCTGAAGAAGTGCAGGGCGGGGGGAGGAGGACATTTCAGCTTGCTCTATGAGTGTGGATATTCTCTCCCACCTTATCCCCACATCCTCGGTGCTGCCAGCATCCAATGATCCATTGACCTCACCATCCACAAAACCCTCCCTGACGTCTGACAGGCTGCTCGCTGGTCCCCCCGAGAGCAGACCGCACCCCGAGCTATCAGCTTATCTAAAGGTCACACATCTATGGCAATGCCGCACTCCCCCACAGTTCTCCACTGGCAGAATCAGATTGAATTACGTGCTTAGGTCTTGGATTTGAACCGCAGCCCCTTGACTAACTGGGCAGAGTGCGGCCCACTGATTGAACGCCAGCATTTGGCTGCAGCCTGAGAAAGGGGAAGTGACCAAGTTGGAACTTACTGTGTGCCATCGGCCGTCATTCAGAAAGGGGCCTCCGCTGGTGACTCCTGAAGCTTCAATGGCACTGTAATACTGGACCTGAAGCTTCCCGTTGTGCAGAGCCAGCATGATCCACGTGTTATTCTGCCGGTGACCCGCCTGGAATATCGTGCCCTCCATGTCGAATGAGCGGAAGTCAAACTCCACCAGGAACCTGCCCATTGGAAACACAGTTCAGGGAGCTGGTGGGGCCTGACGCAGGCGTCACCGCCTGCCGGACGTAACATGGGCGCCGCCTCCCGCAGGACGTAACGCGGGTGCCGCCTCCCGCCGGGCGTAACGCGGGTGCCACCTCCCACCGGGCGTAACGCGGTCAGCACCTCCCACCGGGCGTAACACAGGTGCCACCTCCAAATGGATTCAGCTTCAGTCACATTACCTCTCAGTTCCAATTATTTCTCCCCTACCCCCCAATGGCCGCACCTCCTTCCTTGCATTGCCCCACCCTCTCAGCCAATCGCAAAGAGCCTTCACTGCTAATGATAACTAATATAGTTGTTAGCTGGTCCCCATTCCTAATAATTTTCATTTAGGTAGCACTTTTAACATCGTAAATAGTGCCAAGAATCTCCTCGGAAGTATAACCAGTCAGAAACTGATGACCTGGATCTTAACAAGGCCAACAACTTTAGCCAAAGTGGAGGATTACAGGAGTCAAGAGGGGCAGACTTTGTGAATGGAATTCCAGAGCCCAGGGGCCAGGAAGCCAAAGGCGTAGCAATAGTGAAGCCGAAAAGAAAAAGATATTGAAGCCAAGGGTATTGGTGGCAAACTACATATTGGAAACATACATGAAACTTGGGAGCTGGAGAAGCTACAATCATAGAGAGGGGAGGGACCACAAAGGAACTTGAAAACACTTCAGTATTTTTTACATCAATTTATTGTCCAATCTAGAGTGGTCAGCTAGCCCACACCACGAGTTAGGATACAAGCTTTGGATGAAGTGAGCTGATATTGCCTCAAAGACACTGCCTGGGTTTGAGAGTACGAGCTTGGGTTGGCACCTCTTGAGCATCAAGAGGCTTAGGGGTGACCTGAGAAAGGTTTATAAAGTTATGAGAGGCACAAGCAGAATAGTTGCATCAAGTACTAGAGGGTACAGGATTGAGATGGCGGGGGGGGGGATGTTTTTTTATATATACATGCAGGAAGTGGTGGGTGCCAGAGAAAATGGTGCAAGCAGATACAATGCAGGCATTTAGACAGGTACACGAATATGCAGGGACTGAGGGAACCAGACCATGTGCAGGCAGGCAGATTTAGTTTAATTTGATATGGTGGTTTACACAGGTAAGTTGGGGCATAGGGCCTGTTCCTCTGCTGTACCGATCAAGACTAAAAACGACCTTGTTTGTTGGCTGAAAGTATCAAGAGGCATGGAGATAAGATGAAGATTTAGAGCCTACCGATATAGGGCAGGCTCAAGGGGCCGAAAGGCCTCCAGCTTCTGTGTACAACTTTTGGTCGAACAAACATTTTGAGCAGCCTAATGACTTGGAAAGGGGGAAGTGTTAAAAGCTGCAGTCAAATCCTCTGGACTCCAGCCAGGTGGATTTGGGCCCAGGGCAACAATCTCATGTAACTGCAGATGTGAGGAGTGCCAGGCACTGTGGTCGGACCTCATTAGTGTTCTCTGGCGCCGGGTCCCGTCAGTGCAGCCAGAAGTCCATGTTCCCACTCCTCGTGCCAACAGGCCTCACTCGGGGGTGGCGGGGGAAGACGGATCTCGTTACCATATCTAAAGGCTCCTTCAACAAGCTCGTCTCCAGGAATTGAGCAACTTGTTGACAATTTTTTGAGAAAGGTTAAGTTCAAAGCTTGCACAACCGGGTTTGTGAAACTGCAATGAGGGACACACTACTTCAGTGAAGGGAGTTTCAGGGCGACTCTCCCTGAGGAAGAGGGGGTGATGTGATTTCCCAATCGTAGGATGTGCCTTCACAACACCAACTGCCTTTAGCAATGTAGTCAGCTTCCCAGGGGTGTTATTCAATATTTACATCAGCTCTTGGGGAGGCGAGGGAAAGACCGTTCAAACAGGCTGTTTTTAAGGAACTTCTCAGAGGACAAAAAACAGAAGAGGCAGGGAATTTTAAGGAAGGAATTCCACAACATGGCCAGAGGCAGCTAAAGTCACAGCCCTGGTGATGAAGCAATTTAGATCAGATTAGATATGGCGGAATACAGAAATCCAAGGGATTATAGACTTGACTCCCAATGTTGTTCAGTGTTCTTTGTGTTTACAGAGGGATGTAAAGTTCCCCCTAACAGCCCTGTAATATTTAATGATATCACAGCTGATGTGTATCCAACTCCAATCTCCCCACAGTGCTGTCATAACCTTTAAAGTCCCCACCCATCCCAAAGTGCATCAACCTCTAACCCCTGACCTCAGGGGGAGGGGCTGAGAGTTCCAGATTCCCACTACAATGTGTGTGTCGGGGGGGGGGAGTGAAAGCCCCCCTGGACAGGGTCAGGGTCAGCTCAGGGGTTGGATGGTGTGCCCTCGCCTCGGCTGAGCACAGTCTCACCTTGTCTGCTGCTTCCTTTTGAAGTTAAATTGCAACACAGGAATCCCTTGGAAAAACCTGCCCAGGTACAGGGACCCCTCATTCTTCACAGTGTTCAGCGACACACAAGGCAAAATGTTCTGGAATCAGAGACAACATGAAAGCTTGCTTCAGCTGGAAAGCCTTACGAAGTTCACAGTGTAGCACGCAGGGCAGACGAAGATGAGGTCGTGGGTCAGACCCTGATCCAGGTAACAAAGATCCACTCCCATCAGTGGGTGACTCAGTGCAGATTTACACTGAGGAGGGAAGGAGGCAATGGATGCAGAATCCAACTTTACAGAGGGAACCGGAGAGACTCGAGGGGCAATAACTTGGGGGAAAGAGCAGGGACTGAATGGGGGGGCTGGCATGGACTCAGAAGGGCTGAATAGCCTTTTACTGCACCACAACAGACCTGAGCTGTGTACGTACATCTACTGATGCTTCTGGACACATATTCAGTGATGTTCCTGGAATCATCAGGTGTTTCAGGTCTTCCAACATCATACAACCTCCTCCAGGTGACCCAGCCAGGACCGATCAGACTCCAGCTTGTGTCCAGATGGCTAGCTACTTATGACTCCATGGCTCCCCTCTTTTGAGCCACAGCCATCTTGATGTTATGAACCACATACTGATGATTTAAATTCATTAAGTTAAATAAAATGGGAATAGAAAGTTAGTCAGTGACCGTGCCTGTAAACATTCGGATCATTTTAAAATGTCACCTGTCTGACTGGTATTGGCTGTGGAGGGGAACCTGCCAGGTTTGCCTGTCTGGACGATGCGTCACTTCAGACCACAGCAATCTGACTGCCCTCTGAAAGGGCCCAGTAAGCAGTTAGGAATGAGTAATCAATGCTACATTAGACTTAACAACAGCTTCTTTCGCAGTCCTGAAGAAGGATGTCAGCCCGAAACGTCGACTGTTTATTCATTTCCAGAGACACTGCCCGACCTGCTGAATTTTCCCAGCATTTTGTGCGTGTGTGCTGCTTTGGATTTCCAGCCTCTGCAGACTTCAGTGTGTTTATGATTTACTGTTCTATCCCACTGTTCTCAGACTCTTGATGGACTTTATAAGGTGGACTCTCGGCCTCACAATCTACTTCGTTATGATCTTGCACTTTATCATTTACCTGCTCCGCGCCTGCTTTTACACGTTAATCTGCATCGTTACTGTTTTACCCTATTCTAGCTCAGTGCTCTGTGTAATGATCAGATCTGTCTGTATGAACAGACTTTTCATTGTATCTTGGTACATGTGCGAATAATAAACCAATTCCAACAACAGTCACATACCATGCAGGGAAAAAAACTTCAAAGAGTGAAATCGGGTGTCATTTGAGAAACCATCGCAGAGTGCGGCTATTACTAGAGCAGGTAACTCCAGCTGCTGAATCTGTGAATCAGGTTTGACAATAGATTTAACATCTGTCACCTTCTACAGGAACACCTCTCACAAAGAGGGGGTCAATGGTCTCACACTTGTCCAACTCCCTTCCCTGTTTCCTTATGACCTTTGACCTCACTGGTACATGCATGCCCAAGCTACAGCCTGACGTACTTAACCTCACAATGGAAAGTCCATGGGTGTCAGCAGGTGAGTTACACCCACAGGATGGGGTGGGGGGGGGGGTCCCGGTAAGGCTGCTGAAGGAAGGGAGGTACTGGTACACGTTCCCTGCAGGCGGCCATTGCTGGCACTTCTGTAGCACAAATACTACACGACGTCTACGTCTTGCTGCACGCAGGCATGGACTGCTCGATTTTCAGAGGGGATTCAGTACACTTACTGATTATTCAATACAGGACCTTACAGCACAGTACAGGCCCTTCGGCCCACAATGTTGTCCTGACCTTATACAGTAACCCACTCCAAGATCAATCTTCAGGGCCAACAACCCTGACTGGTTAAAAAGAAATGTTACGGAAACAGCAATGAAGAATCCTATATCGGTAAAGATGGAGACCTCCATTGCTGCCCTAAAAACTACCCAGTGTAACAGGCAGTAACTAGGATCAATTTAACCTCTCTCTCCTGCATACCCCTCTATTTTTCCTATCATCCACTGACCTATCTAAGAGCTTCTTAAATGCCCCTAATACATCTGCCCCTACCACCACCCAGGCAGTACATTATACACACACACACACACACACACCACACTCTGTAAAGAATTTACCTCTGACATTCACCCTAGAACATTCCTCCTATCACCTTAAAATTATGCCCCCTTGCATTAGCCATTTCTACCTTCTGAGAAAAAGTCTCTGCCTGTCCACTTAATCTATAATCTATGCCTCTTATCACCAAGTCACCTTTCATCCTCCGTCGCTCCAAGGAGAAAAGCCCTTGCTCAACCTATCCTGATAGGACGTGCCCCCTAGTCCGGGCAGCGTCCTGGTAAATCTCCTCTGATTGACTCTGCAAGTCGTGGACCTCATGGTCATTTCCCCTAGCACCACCTACGAGACAGGACAACTTACCACACAGTTCTGCAAGTCCGCAGCCAGCTTTAAATTCGCCTTTCCGTCACAGTGGCAGGAATAACTGCCAGGCGTGTTCACGCATCCCCCTGAACAGATGTGGTCTTCACATTCATCTATATCTGAGCGGGATTCAGGTGATGGAAGAAAGCTTACATGGTTAAAAGGCACCACAACCAGCTCCGGAACTTCTCAACTAAAGGCAGACTTAATCGCTTCATCCATTCACTCTCTGTGGACTTCTCACACAATGCAATACGTTGCTTTTGAATGAGGTCACTTGGGAATGGTT
>NC_086101.1:34117229-34140096 GCF_963921235.1 Mobula hypostoma
GGGTGGTTCTGAGGGAAGGTCACAGTGTGAGAGGTGATACTGAGGGAGTGTTACTGAGGTGGTACCAGTGGCGTATCTAAGGTATGGCAGGTATGGCACGTGGTCTAGGTGCCACTTGAAGGGGGCGCCACTGAGCAGTTTCTATTGAAGTCAGACAAGCCATCCTGGGATAGTGAAAAAAGAATTTTCTTCAGATGTATGATCTGTCTTTGATTATCATGGGTGAGAAGCACTAGGATGGCCTTACCTCAGAGCATTGTGTAAGAAGACCCTGAAATGTTTCTTCACGAAGAAGGAAAGTGGAGCTGAATGACGGAAGAGACGAAAGTTGGAGGCGGAGGAAGCCAAGAAGTCGAGCAAGTTCTTCATGCCCTTTGAAAAGCCCAGAACAAGTAGTTCGACACGTTCCATGGAGTCGCCTGCACCTGCTACAAGTTTGTTAGAATCCGAAGGTGGATCAAGTACAAATGCGTCACAAGCCGAGGAGGAAGTCAAGTCAGATAAATCCGAGTATGATGAGATTAAGAGTGAGGCTGCCACAGAGAACGTGGACATGACAGGAGGGGAAGACGATGGTTGTGGTGGTGATGTTGAGTTTATTGACGAGATTTTACCTGACGAGATTGAACCTGACGACACTGAACCTAGTGAACTGGATGGTGTCAAAGAGCCTCGAACTGTCATACCAGAAGTGATTGAACAGCATGACACTGGACTTCTGAAGTTCGACAAGGATACTGGAAAAGCAATTCTGCCTGACTCGTTGAGAACAGAAATAATAAATCTGGGTTCAAAGTATTTCCAGAACAGTGAGGGGCCTTTCCTACCAACAAATAACCACTCAATGAACAAAACTTGGTTCAAGAGGAAATTGGGAAATGGTCATGGTAAGGAAGTGACTCACTCATGGCTGGTCTATTCCCCTTCTAAAAAGTCTGCCTTTTGTAGATGGATAGATATACTTTATTGATCCCGAGGGAAATTGGGTTTCGTTACAGCCGCACCAACCAAGAGTAGAGCATAAATATAGCAATACAAAAACCACAAACAATCAAACAACAATATGCAAACTATGTCAGATGGAAATAAGTCCAGGACCAGCCTATTGGCTCAGGGTGTCTGACCCTCCACGGAGGAGCTGCAAAGTTCAATGGCCACAGGCAGGAACGACCTCCCGTGCCGCCCAGTGTTGAATCTCGGTGGAATGTGGCTGAAGTCCAACAGTAAAAAGTTCAATATCCGGTCTACAAACACATTCCTCGATCGTAATATGACCCGGATTGCACCATCTGTTGTTAACCAGAACAGTAAGCCCCCAACTCCTTTACGCTTACCGCTCTCAGTGCACTTCCGGTCAGCCCGAACGGTCTGAAAGCCGTCCATGGAGAAGTTTTGATTGGGTATGTCCTCGTGCAGCCCCGTTCCAGTGAAACACATAACACTGCACTCCCGAAATGTTCTCTGACTCCTGGCTAGCGCCGTGAACTCGACCATTTTATTACCCAGTGATCTCACATTGCCCATAATGAGAGAGGGAAGACACGGCTTATAACTCCTCTTCTCCATAAGTCTCTGTTGTCTCGACCCGGTCCTCTTTCCTCGCTTTTTTGATCCCTCTCTGCATCCTCTGTGTGTTTTCCTCCAGATTTCAGCAGGGGTGTCCACCGCTCTGCTCGCTAAACTGGCTGGCATAAGCGCAATCAGCTGGTCCCTGGAATAAACAATGCGACCATACTGTTGCCCTGCTAATGAGACGTGTCCGAATGTAACTGTTTCCAGCGCTAAACACCCAAATAAAACTCTCTCCACCAGCATGTTAGAGAGGGTGCAGCTTCAACGTGTTACTGTGAAAAAAATACAACAAGTAACGTAAGTTAAAAAAGTAAGAAGAAAGAAGTAAGAAAACTAGTCGGAACGGCTGTAACAGGCTGCATGCACGACCGGTGCATGAGCACTTGTATCTGTTGTCTTCTCTATTCCTGGTTGAACCATCAATCCTCACTGGAGCGGGAAAGTGGATTCAACCAGTGGAAAGCACCTGAAAGAATTAGTGGTCATAAAAATGCCAAGAATCACCGGGAATGCTTCACACAGCGGAAAGAAATGGAAAGAAATTTAGCTGGAAACAGAGGAGTTATTGACGCAGTATTTCAGTCACAGATTGAGAAGGAAAAGCAGAAGTGGATGATATCTTGCCGAGAATCCTTCACTGCATAAAATTCCTTGCGACTCAGAACCTGGCTTTGCGAGGACACAGGGAGTCACTTCAGCTAGACGATGACTCCAATGTGGAAAATTTCCTTGGCTTACTGAAGCTACTGGCCATCTTTGACTGTGTCATAAAAGAACACCTCACTCATTTGGAAAGTCATCCTGGATCCACGTCTTATCTTTCACCGGGTGTCCAGAACGAATTCATCCACATGATGGCATCCACTGTTCACCAGAGTTTACTGAGAAGCATTCGTAAAGCCAAGTACCATGGTCTCATGTTCGACTCGACTCCTGATCAGGCACACCGTGAGCAAATGTCGGAAGTAGTGAGGTATGTGGAAGTTGATTTTGAGAGGAAAACAGTCCATGTTAGAGAGTCCTTCCTTGGTTTTATCCAGGTAAGCCAGAAGGATGCTGAGAGCTTGGTTGAAGACATCTTGAAACAGCTAGAGAAGGACGAAATGGAGCTACAAGATTGTCGGTGACAGTGCTATGACAATGCTGCTGTGATGGCTGGACACAGGAGTGGTGTTCATCACAGAATAAGTGAGAAAAACAACCTGGCAGTGTTTGTGAATTGCAACAATCAATCAACTTGGTGGGTGTACATGCAGCCAAGCAGGATACAAGAAGTGACGCACGGCAGCTGTACAACTGCATGTTGAGTTACGATTTTCTGATTTTGCAACATTCTCATTGACCGTATTCAAAAGAGGCTGCAGGATCCTAGCATGAACTTCCACGATGCTGCCCTGGATTTGAAAGCCCTCTGAGATCATTTTTATGATGAAAGAGAAGCGATGGTCAGTGAGTCACCGAAGAAGGAGTCGGTCTCTGTCAAGAATGGAATATTGAAGTTGAAAGATGTCAGAGACAAAAGAAACGAATGGCTGATGAGAACTGGAGAGACGCTGGGTTAACAGCTAAGGAGGAAATGGAAAGAGTCATGAAGGGAACACTCGACCGTCTTCACAGAGAAATGGACGAAAGGTTCGCTCGTTTGCACGACACTGATGCCAAGTTTGGGTTCCTTCTCGATGTTGAGGGATTGTGTTACAGTGCTGATAGGAACGACCTAAAGAAGAAATGCGAAAATTTGGGCAAATTGTACAGTTCTGATGTTGATGGACAGCAACTATATGAAGACATTTTGGATGAGAACAAGGTGGATGATCTTAAAGGGCGATTTACCTACTGCAGGGAGATACAGAATTGCTGTGTATTCTGTTTCATCGAGACCTGGCTCTCCCCTGCCACCCCCGACTGTGTCATCCAACCGGAGGGATTTTCAATCCATCAGATGGACTGCATGGCGCCGTAGGCAAGACGAGGGGAGGTGCTGTCTGCCTACTGATCAACACTGCATGGTGCTCGGACACAGTGGCACTGACAAGCTCCTGCAGCCCAGACCTGGAACACCTGTCGGTGAAGTGTCGTCCCTACTATCTGCCATGGGAATTCACCTCGGTCATACTGACAGCGGTCTACATTCACCCCCAGGCGGACATAGAGTGTGCTCTGAACATACTGTATGCCCACATCAGTGAACTTGAGACCAGGTATCCGGAGGCTTTGCTCATTACAGCCGGGGACTTTAACCAGGCCAACCTCAGAAAGGCACTGCCAAAGTTATACCAACATGTCTCCTGCCCCACTAGCGGCCCGAATATACTTGACTACTGCTAAACAGCAGTCAAGGATGCCTACCGTTCCGTCCCACGACCTCACTTCGGAAAATCGGACCATCAGGCCGTACTCCTCCTCCCGGCTTACAAACAGAAACTGAAGCGGGAGGTCACGGTGTCAAAAGTGGTGTCGCGTTGGATGGAGGAAACGGATGAGGTCCTCCGTGACTGCTTTGAATCAGTGGACTGGTTAGTATTCAAGGACTTGGCAGCTAACCTCGATGAGTATGCCTCAGCTGTCACAAAGGACTGTGTGTCTCGCAAGATGATCCAGGTATTCCCTAACCGGAAACCTTGACTTGAGGTCGAGTCCCTTTTGAAGGCTAGAGCTGTGGCTTTTAGGTCCAGGGATACCAGTCGCTACACGGAATCCAGGCGTGAACTCCGGAAAGCCATTAAGGGCACCAAGAGGCAATATTGAGCCAAGTTAGAAGCCCAGGCTAACCAAAGGAATGCCAGTAGACTATGACAGGGTCTAAATGAGATCACTGGGCGCAAAGAAAAGGCTGGGAATATCAATAACTGTGGCGCTTGTCTTCCTGACAAACTTAACGTATTCTACGCAAGATTCGAACAGAAGAGGAGCATTCCGCTCCCTCCAGATGAACCGGACCTGGTGGCATCGAGATTCATCGTCACCGAGGAGGACGTTAGAAGGACCTTCCTGAAGATAAATCCAAGGAAGGCAACGGGCCCAGATGGCATCCCAGGATGGGTTCTCCGGGCCTGTGCAAGCGAGCTAGCTGGAGTGTTTGCTGACATCTTCAACTGCTCCTTGCTTCAGTATAAGATCCCCTCGTGTTTTAAGAAGGCAACGATAATCCCAGTGCCGAAGAAGAGCAAGGTGGCATGCCTGAATGACTATCGACCTGTGGCTCTGACATCAATTGCTATGAAGTGCTTCGAGTGATTGGTTTTGGCACACATCAACCACAGCCTACCGGTCAACCTCGACGCTTTGCAATTCGCCTACCGGAGAACAGGTCAACGGCAGATGCCATCTCTCTGGCCCTACATTCCTCCTTAGAACACCTGGAGAATAAAGACGCATACATAAGGCTGCTTTTCATTGACTACAGCTCTGCCTTTAATACCATCATTCCAAATAAGCTGATTCCTAAGCTCCGGAACCTGGGCCTTAGCACTCAGATCTGGAGCTGGATCTTCAACTTCCTCACAGACAGGACCCAGGCTGTAAAAATAGGGGACAAGCTCTCCTCTACAATCACTCTGAGCACCGGTGCCCCACAAGGCTGTGTACTCAGCCTCCTGCTGTACTCACTGTACACCCATGATTGTGTAGCCCAGTTTCCATCAAACTCAATATATAAGTTTGCTGATGACACAACAATTGTAGGCCGTATCTCAGGTAATGACGAGTTTGAGTACAGAGAGGAAATTAAGAACCTGGTGGCATGGTGTGAAGACAATAACCTATCCCTCAATGTCAGCAAGACGAAGGAATTGGCTGTTGACTTCAGAAGGAGTAGCGGACCGCACAACCCAATTTACATCGGTGGTGTGCAAGTGGAACAGGTCAAAAGCTTTAAGTTCCTCGGGGTCAATATCACAAATGACCTGACTTGGTCCAACCAAGCAGAGTTCACTGCCAAGAAGGTCCACCAGTGCCTTTACTTCCTGAGAAAACTAAAGAAATTTGGCCTGTCCCCTAAAACCCTCACTAATTTTTATAGATGCACTGTAGAAAGCATTCTTCTAGGGTGTATCACAACCTGGTATGGAAGTTGTCCTGTCCAAGACCGAAAGAAGCTGCAGAAGATCGTGAACACGGCACAGTACATCACAGAAACCAATCTTCCGTCCGTGGACTCACTTTACACCGCACGCTGTCGGAGCAGTGTTGCCAGGATAATCAGGGACACGACCCACCCAGCCAACATACTTTTCGTCCCTCTTCCCTCCGGGAGAAGACTCAGGAGCTTGAAGACTCGTACAGCCAGATTTGGGAACAGCTTCTTTCCAACTGTGATAAGACTGCTGAATGGATCCTGACCCGGATCTGGGCCATACCCTCGAAATATCCGGACCTGTCTCTCAGTTTTTTTGCACTACCTTACTTTCCATTTTTCTATTTTCTATTTATGATTTATAATTTAAATTTTTAATATTTACTAATTTTAACTATTTTTAATATTTAATATTTGTAATCCAGGGAGTGTGAAGCGCAGAATCAAATATCGCTGTGATGATTGTACGTTCTAGTACCAATTGTTTGGCGACAATAAAGTATAAAGTATAATAAATCAGCCATGATCAAGGTGGGTCAACATAAAAATATCAAGATCTGAAGAGTTTCTTGAATTTATTGTTCAGTATGGAGATGAGAGCGTCTTCCCTAATCTTCGCATTGCTCTTCAGATAATGCTAACCATCACAGTTTCCATCGCCAGCTGTGAGAGATCATTCAGCAAGTTAAAACTAATACTTTCATATTTGAGAGCCTCCATGGGTCAAGGCAGACTCTGTGATCTTGCTCTGCTGAGTGTAGAAAGAGAAGAAACTGAAACAACTGTCTTTGATCACATCATAGACCAATGAAAGCAAAGAAGATGCAGTTATAATTTTCATGTAGTGCCATAGTTTGTTAATTAAAAAATGAACGAGCTTGACTTGTACTTTTGAGCTGATATTATGGTACAGTTATCTAAAAGATGGGTGTCAGATGTCTGGAAAGGGGCACACTGTGGGAGGGTGGTACTGAGGGATGGTCACACTGTGGGAGGGGCGGTACTGAGGGAGGGTCACACTGTGGGAGGGTGGTACTGAGGGAGGGTCACACTGTGGGAGGGGTGGTACTGAGGGAGGGTCACACTGTGGGAGGGGTGGTACTGAGGGAGGGTCACTCTGTGGGAGGGTGATACTGAGGGAGGGTCACTCTGTGGGAGGGGTAGTACTGAGGGAGGGTCACACTGTGGGAGGGGTTGTACTGAGGGTGGGTTACACTGTGGGGGGTGGTACTGATGGAGGGTCACACTGTGGGAGGGGTTGTACTGTGGAAGGGTCACACTGTGAGAGGGTGGTACTGAGGGGGGGTCACACTGTGAGGGGTGATACTGAGGGAGGGTCACACTGTGGGAGGGTGGTACTGAGTGAGTGTCACACTGTGGAGGAGGTGGTACTGAGGGAGGGTCACACTGGGGGAGGAGTGGTACTGAGGGAGGGTCACTCTGTGAGGGGTGATACTGAGGGAGGGTCACACTGTAGAGAGGTGGTAATGAGGGAGGCTCATACTGTGGGGAGGGGTGGTACTGAGGGAGGGTCACACTGTGGGGGGGTGGTACTGAGGGAGTGTCACTGTGGGAGGGGTGGTACTGAGGGAGGGTCTCTGTGGGAGGGTGATACTGAGGGAGGGTCACTCTGTGGGAGGGGTAGTACTGAGGGAGGGTCACACTGTGGGAGGGGTTGTACTGAGGGTGGGTTACACTGTGGGGGGTGGTACTGATGGAGGTTCACACTGTGGGAGGGGTTGTACTATGGAAGGGTCACACTGTGGGAGGGTGGTACTGAGGGAGGGTCACACTGTGAGAGGGTGGTACTGAGGGGGGGTCACACTGTGAGGGGTGATACTGAGGGAGGGTCACACTGTGGGAGGGGCGGTACTGAGGGAGGGTCACACTGTGGGAGGGTGCTACTGAGGGAGGGTCACTCTGTGTGAGGGGTGGTACTGAGAGAGGGTCACACTGGGGGGGTGGTACTGCGGGAGGGTCACACTGTGGGAGGTAGAACTGAGGGAGGGTCACACTGTGGGAGGGGTTGTACTGTGGAAGGGTCACACTGTGGGAGGGTGGTACTGAGGGAGGGTCACACTGTGAGAGGGTGGTACTGAGGGGGGTCACACTGTGAGGGGTGATACTGAGGGAGGGTCACACTGTGGGAGGGTGGTACTGAGTGAGTGTCACACTGTGGAGGAGGTGGTACTGAGGGAGGGTCACACTGGGGGAGGAGTGGTACTGAGGGAGGGTCACTCTGTGAGGGGTGATACTGAGGGAGGGTCACACTGTGGGAGAGGTGGTAATGAGGGAGGCTCATACTGTGGGGAGGGGTGGTACTGAGGGAGGGTCACACTGTGGGAGGGGTGGTACTGAGGGAGTGTCACTGTGGGAGGGGTGGTACTGAGGGAGGGTCTCTGTGGGAGGGTGATACTGAGGGAGGGTCACTCTGTGGGAGGGGTAGTACTGAGGGAGGGTCACACTGTGGGAGGGGTTGTACTGAGGGTGGGTTACACTGTGGAGGAGGTGGTACTGAGGGAGGTTCACACTGTGGGAGGAGTGGTACTGATGGGAGGGTCACTCTGTGGGAGGGGTGATACTGAGGGAGGGTCACACTGTGAGAGGGTGGTAATGAGGGGGGGTCACACTGTGGGGAGGGGTGGTACTGAGGGAGGGTCACACTGTGGGGGGGTGGTACTGAGTGAGTGTCACACTGTGGAGGAGGTGGTACTGAGGGAGGGTCACTGTGGGAGGGTGATACTGAGGGAGGGTCACTCTGTGGGAGGGGTAGATACTGAGGGAGGGTCACACTGTGGGAGGGGTTGTACTGAGGTGGGTTACACTGTGGGGGGTGGTACTGATGGAGGTTCACACTGTGGGGAGGGGTGGTACTGATGGAAGGGTCACACTGTGGGGGGGTGGTACTGAGGGAGTGTCACTGTGGGAGGGGTGGTACTGAGGGAGGGTCTCTGTGGGAGGGTGATACTGAGGGAGGGTCACTCTGTGGGAGGGGTAGTACTGAGGGAGGGTCACACTGGGGGGTGGTACTGAGGGAGGGTCACACTGTGGGAGGGGTGGTACTGAGGGAGGGTCACTCTGTGAGGGGTGATACTGAGGGAGGGTCACACTGTGGAGAGGTGGTACTAAGGGAGGCTCACACTGTGGGAGGGGTGGTACTGAGGGAGGGTCACACTGTGGGAAGAGTGTTACTGAGGGAGGGTCACTGTGGGAGGGTGGTACTGAGGGAGGGTCACACTGTGGGAAGAGTGTTACTGAGGGAGGGTCACTCTGTGGGAGGGGTGGTACTGAGGGAGGGTCACTGTGGGAGGGTGATACTGAGGGAGGGTCACACTGTGGGAGGGGTGGTACTGAGGGAGGGTCACACTGTGAGGGGTGGTACTGAGGGAGGGTCACACTGTGGGGGGGTGGTACTAAGGGAGTGTCACACTGTGGGAGGGTGGTACTGAGGGAGGGTCACACTGTGGGGGGGCGGTACTGAGGGAGGGTCACATGTGGGAGTGCTAGTGAGGGAGTGTCACACTGCGGCAGGGGTGGTACTGAGGGAGGGTCACATTGTGGGAGGGGTGGTACTGAGGGAGGGTCACACTGTGAGGGGTGGTACCGAGGGAGGGTCACACTGTGGGGAGGGGTGGTACTGAGGGAGGGTCACTCTGTGAGGGGTGGTACTGAGGGAGGGTCACTCTGTGTGAGGGGTGGTACTGAGAGAGGGTCACACTGGGGGGGTGGTACTGAGGGAGGGTCACACTGTGGGAAGGTGGTACTGAGGGAGGGTCACACTGTGGGAGGTAGAACTGAGGGAGGGTCACACTGTGGGAGGGGTGGTACTGAGGGTGGGTTACACTGTGAGGGGTGGTACTGAGGGAGGGTCACACTGTTGGAGGGGTGGTACTGAGGGTGGGTTACACTGTGGGAGGGGTGGTATTGAGGGAGGGTCACACTGTGAGGGGTGATACTGAGGGAGGGTCACACTGTGGGAGGGTGGTACTGAGGGAGGGTCACACTGGGAGGGGTGGTACTGGGGAAGGGTCACACTGTGAGGGGTGGTAATGAGGGGGGTCACACTGTGATGAGTGGTACTGAGGGAGGGTCACACTGTGGGAGGGGTGGTATTGAGGGAGGGTCACACTGTGAGGGGTGGTAATGAGAGGGTCACACTATGAGGGGTGGTAATGGGGGGGTCACACTGTGAGGGGTGATACTGAGGGAGGGTCACACTGTGAGAGGGTAGTACTGAGGGGGGTCACACTGTGAGGGGTGATACTGAGGGAGGGTCACACTGTGGGAGGGTGGTACTGAGGGAGGGTCACACTATGAGGGGTGGTAATGGGGGGTCACACTATGAGGGGTGGTAATGGGGGGTCACACTGTGGGAGGGGTGGTATTGAGGGAGGGTCACACTGTGAGGGGTGGTAATGGGAGGGTCACACTATGAGGGGTGGTAATGGGGGGGTCACACTGTGGGAGGGTGGTACTGAGGGGGGGTCACACTGTGGGAGGGTGGTACTGAGGGGGGGGTCACACTGTGGGAGGGTGGTACTGAAGGAATGCTGCACTGTCTAAATGTTCAGTTGACGTATTACACAGGCTGTTTTTCGGGAGTTGGGGGAAGTTGACTCTCGTGACCTGAAGTTCACCACATATTGCCAGTGGGATCTTGCTGTGCAGCGAAGGGATGAGCACACTGGGATCTCCCTCAGTGTGGTCTGAACGCCCCTCTGCACGTGCGAACTTCCTCACTGCCTCGTTGTTCAGAATGTGGACGGAGTTTCTGTTCACCTTGCTGTACCAGGAAGGTAGTGAGCTACTCACTGTGAATACAGGCGTCCAGGTCAGAGCCCCGCTTGGTTCTCGGTCCGTACTGACGGCGGCATTCTGTCGAGGAGAACAACAGGCCAAGCTGGTGAACAAGCACAGGTCGGCAGGACAACCCCCTGCCACAAACATATGCCCTCACATACAGAAACCCAGGACCTACAACCCTGAGGTTCACGTCTAGGACTAGAGAACATGTCTTACTAAGGTAGGCCGGGTGATTTGGAGCTCTTCTCCCCGGAATGAAAGCCGATGAGAGGTGCCTTGATAGAGAGCAAAAGAACGTTAAGAGGCATACACAGAGCGGAAGGCCAGAGGCGTTTTTCCAGGGTAAAAATGACTATTACAGGGGGTGTCATTTTAAGGTGAAGGAAAGTAGAAGAGGGGTGTCAGAGGAAAGTTCTTTACACAGAGAGTGGTAGGTGCTTGGTAGAGACAGATACATTAGGTGCATTTAAGAAACTCTCAGATATGCACATGGCTGATAGAAAAATAGAGGTCTATGTTTGAGGGAAGGGTTAAGTTGACCTTAGATTAAGTTAGTGCTGTAATGTTCTCTGTCACAGCATACTGTTTACAGAGGGTGGTTAGGGGAGCAGAGAAGGTTATTGGGGTCTCCCTACCTTCTGTCCAAGACCTCTTTCAGCGTCAATGCCTCCAGAAGACACGGTACATCATTAAAGACCCCTCACACCCTCTCCATGAACTGTTTGTTCTTCTGTCATCAGGCAAACGTTACAGGAGCATCAAAACTAAAACCACAAGGCTACTAAACAGCTTCCTCCCACAGGCAGTCAGACTGCTAAATAGCTGCTCTACCTGACTCTGCTTTTGGACACTTTTAACTGGCACTGGACCCTTATAACTTGATTTTAACTGACGTGGCTGTTGCGTTTTATATTTATTGTTATATTTATTATTTAGTGTTGTGTTTGTTATGCTATGATTGCACTGCTCCTGGGAAATGCTGTCTCATTCTGCCCTGCAGAGCTGATGTACGGTTAGAATGACAATAAAGTTTTTTGAATCTTGAATCTTGAATCTTCAATTTTCAATTAGAGAATCTCGGCTGTCTGGCATTCTGCAAGCGCCAGGGCTTCCTCGGGGTCTCAGGAGGACAGTAACCAAGGGTTGAGCAAAATGGTGCACGAGGGGAGAGCGTACACAGTCACCTCTGCTGCCAGGCAGACGGATGAGAGGTTAACGGACCCTGGGATAAAGAGACCTGTGCAAACCTGGAAGTGGGGAACAGGAAGGGGCCTTACAGAGACTTCAAACACGGATCAAGCACAAGAGCAGGCCCCTCAGCCCACAACGTTGTAGCAAGATAATTCAATTAATAATCAAATGCTCAGCTGAACTCATCTCTTCTGCATACACAAAGTCCATCTCGAGTACCTACCTAAGGTGATCCTGAATGCCCCTATCATATTCACTTCCACCATCAGCTCTGGCAGCACCTTCCAAGCATCTACCACTCTCCATCCACAACACATTTGCCCTACGCCTCTCCTTTGAACTCACCTCTCACCTTAAATGTATACTCTGTGCTATTAGAAATAATACCAGCTGCCTACTCTAACTTTTCCTCTAATAATCTCACAAAGCTCTATCAAGTCTCCCGTCAGCCTCTACTACTGCTGAGAAAACAACCCTCCTCAAGGCACATTTTCCCTAATCTTGGCAGGGTCTGTTTAATTCTGGTTCCGAGGCAGAGGGATGGTCAAACCCTGACTACGGTAGAGACCAGAACAGGTGCCACTGGATAATTACAACTGGGAATCCGGGCAACTCTCTCCAACACGGAGGCCACAGTGATGGGTTTAATGGTAAAGTGGATTAACACTCAGGATTGAAGGGAAGAAGAGGAGAGGGAGGTGGAGGGGCGTGGGAGGAGACTAGTGTGGAACAGTAACACCAAGGACCAAATGAATACTGCCGGTAATTTTCCTGCCAGCAGTGATTGGCTTGTCCAGGGAGGGGAGGGGAGGCAATTATCGTCACTTCACTGTGTTCCCCACCAAAATCCACAAAGAAGAGGTGATTCTGATCAAGTGGTCTTGCTGAGGGGGAGCTTGCTGTGACAGAGAGAACCTGGGCAAACCAAGAGCCAGCCATCATAAACATTACTTTCACTGACTGGAAAATCAAAGAACATTTACAGTTAGCTTGGACTAAGGCATCGTGTTGCAAAGTAACTGACAAATGTCTACGAAAACAGAGCACAGGCCTGAAAACTTTAGAGAAAGGCACTACTCACCCTGATATTTCGGATAAAAGTAATTCTGCGGAGAGAAGGAAGATCCAGTTCAGATGGAGGTATCTGCCAGTAACTAAAATGCTCATCTTTCACACAGAGTCTGGAAAATACTGCAACATTAAAGCAGCATCCCTGGCTCCCTCACACCATCCACACAGAGTAAATGTTACAGAGACATTCCTGGCTCCCTCCCTCTATCCACACAGATTCCTGGCTCCCTCACACCACCCACACACAGAAAACATTACAGTGGCATTCCTCCCTCCCTCACACCATCCACACAGAGTAAATGTTACAGAGACATTCCTGGCTCCCTCCCTCTATCCACACAGATTCCTCCCTCCCTCACACCATCCACACACCAAAGTTTATGCTCCCAACACTCCAACAACCCAACAGCTTGGCAGTAGAGCAAACACTTTGAACATTCAGTCACTGCTGTGATGTCAAAGAGGGATGGATGGCCATGCACAGCAGGGCTCCACAAACAATGATGTAACATTTGCCAAATCATGGGCTTCATTGTTCAATAACATTGACCACAGGATTCTGAAATCTGCATGAACTTTTTTCTGAATTTGTGTTGGCAATTTTTCCACATTTGGAGGATCAAGGGAGCCTTGGCTTAATGCTGCATCTACAGTTTGATGTTTCCTTACACTGTCCCTCCCTTAAAATGCCCCTCCCAGTGTGATGCTCCCTCACAGTGCCCCCAGTGTGATGCTCCCTCACAGTGCCCCCCAGTGTGATGCTCCCTCACAATGCCCCCCAGTGTGATGCTCCCTCACAGTGCCCCTCCTAATGTGATCCTCCCTCACAGTGTCCCCCAGTGTGATGCTCCCTCACAATGCCCCCAGTGTGATGCTCCCTCACAGTGCCCCTCCTAATGTGATCCTCCCTCACAGTGTCCCCCAGTGTGATGCTCCCTCACAATGCCCCCAGTGTGATGCTCCCTCACAGTGCCCCCCATGTGATGCTCCCTCACAGTGTCCCCCAGTGTGATGCTCCCTCAGTGCCCTCAGTGTGATGCTCCCTCACAATGCCCCTACCAGTGTGACACTCCCTCAGTGTGACACTCCCTCACAATGCCCCTCCCACAGTGTGACGCTCTCTCAGTGTGACACTCCTTCACAATGCCCCTCCCACAGTGTGACACTCTCTCCCTCACAATGCCCCTCCCACAGTGTGACACTCTCTCAGTGTGACACTCCCTCACAATGCCCCTCCCACAGTGTGACGCTCTCTCAGTGTGACACTCCCTCAGTGCCCCTCCCACAGCGAGATTCCGCCTCAGCACAGCATCCCCACTTTTGCCTCCAACCCCTCACTCTGCCATCAACCACCTACAACCCACTCTCCTCTCCTTCCCCCACCCCCCAAAAATCACACGACTGACCTCTTACTTTTTCCTCTCTCTGCTCTTCACCTAGCACAGTCTCTCGACTCCTCCAACCCGCACCCCCCCCAAACCCTGGTCCCCTGTGGCATAAACTATTACCTTTAACCCCTCTTTAGTCCAGACGTCACCCTGTGCTCAGGTGTGAGCACCCAACTCTGCTCTCAGTCCTGATACAAGACTTTGCTGTGAATTTTTTCACCCTCACTCCCCCCCCGCCGATACACACAGATGACGTGGTCCCCCAGCAGACTGTGTGTCGGCCCAGATTCCAGCATCCGCAGGCTCACATGTCCCCTACGTAATCTGGCCAATGGTCAGTTTTTGCTCACCCACTCCAGGGCACCCCTGGGCCAGGAATTCACCAGTAATTCGGACCACAGATCAGACGGCTCTCTGGTATCTGTGAAGCCGCGAAACAAAAACGGCAAAGAAATTTTGTTGAGGCATGGGAGAGTACAGACACTGACCCGTAGTCTCCCGTGCCTGGAAACTGACCCATAGTCTCCCATGCCTGGACGCTCACCCGTACTCTCCCGTGCCTGGAAACTGACCCGTAGTCTCCCATGCCTGGAAACTGACCCGTAGTCTCCCATGCCCGGAAACTGACCCGTAGTCTCCCGTGCCTGGAAACTGACCCGTACTCTCCCGTGTCTGCACGCTGACCCCGTAGTCTCCCGTGCCTGGACACTGATCCGTAGTCTCCCGTGCCTGGACGCTGACCCGTAGTCTCCCGTGCCTGGACGCTGACCCCCGTAGTCTCCCGTGCCTGGACACTGATCCGTAGTCTCCCGTGCCTGGACACCGACCTGTAGTCTCCCGTGCCTGGACGCTGACCCGTAGTCTCCCGTGCCTGGACGCTGACCCCTGTAGTCTCCCGTGCCTGGACGCTGACCCGTAGTCTCCCGTGCCTGGACGCTGACCCCCGTAGTCTCCCGTGCCTGGACGCTGACCCCCGTAGTCTCCCGTGCCTGGACACTGATCCGTAGTCTCCCGTGCCTGGACGCTGACCCGTAGTCTCCCGTGCCTGGACGCTGACCCCCGTAGTCTCCCGTGCCTGGACACTGATCCGTAGTCTCCCGTGCCTGGACACCGACCTGTAGTCTCCCGTGCCTGGACGCTGACCCGTAGTCTCCCGTGCCTGGACGCTGACCCCTGTAGTCTCCCGTGCCTGGACGCTGACCCGTAGTCTCCCGTGCCTGGACGCTGACCCCCGTAGTCTCCCGTGCCTGGACGCTGATCCCCGTAGTCTCCCGTGCCTGGACACCGACCTGTAGTCTCCCGTGCCTGGACACTGACCCGTAGTCTCCCGTGCCTGGACACCGACCTGTAGTCTCCCGTGCATTCCTGGACATTGAATTTATTTGTTTCTGGAGATACAGCGCGCAATATGCCCTTCCAGCTGTGCTGCCTGGCAATCCCCCGATTTAATCCCAGCCTAATCGCAGGAAATTTACAATGACCAATCAACCTTCTAACCCGTACTCTTTGTACTGTGGGTGGAAACCCACACGGTCACGGTGAGAATGAACAAACTCCTTACAGGCAGTGGCAGAAACTGAACCTTGAAGCATTGTGCTAACTAATTAACGACATGAAATACTTTAATTAAATAAGGCAAATGGCGGTGAGTCTGTCACTGGGAGTTACTGCTTGCAGCAAATTACCTAGCATCAGTACTTTTGGCCCTTCTAACTCATCCCCAGTAGTACAGTCTAACCCATCTTCCATTCGCTCATTTGGTCCATCGAGACCACAGTCACCTGAACTGCTACTCACCACATAAATATGTCGTAGATGACCAGTGGAAGAGCTCACCTTTATCCTCAGGCCTGAACGATTACAGCCCGTACTCCCACCCCATCTGCACTCAGCCCAGGAACTACAGGAAACCCCTCCCCTCCCCACGCCGGCACCCACCGTCTCTAGGTCGTTCTCAAAGATCTCCCGAGCCTCTTCCTTGTTGCAGAACTCCTCCACGCATTCCCGCTCCAGGTGGCCCTGCCGCGTCTCCTCAAACACTTGGAAAGCCCTCCGACTCCGACCCAGGAAGGAGGTGGCAACCCTCCGGGACACAACTGGGGGGAGAGAGAGGGAGAGATGAGGCAGAGGCAGGCGGAGGAGAGACCGGAGGGAGAAAGGAAAGGGAGGGAAAAGTGGAGTGGAGATGGGGGAGAGGGAGGGGAGAGAGAGGGAGGGAGGGGGAGAGGGAGGGAGAGGGAGGGGGAGGGGAGAAAGAGGGGGGGAGAGGAGAGAGGGAGGGGGAGAGGGGGGAGAGAGGGGGAGGGGGAGAGAGGGAGAGGGGGAGAGAGGGGGAGAGGGGAGGGGGAGAGGGGAGGGGGAGAGGGGAGGGGGAGAGGGGAGGGGGAGAGGGGGAGGAGGGGAGGGGGAGAGGGGGAGGGGGAGAGAGGGAGAGAGGGGAGAGGGGAGGGGGAGAGGGGGAGGGGGAGAGGGGGAGGGGGAGAGGGGAGGGGAGAGGGGGAGGGGAGAGGGGGAGGGGAGAGGGGGAGGGGGAGAGGGGGAGGGGAGAGGGGGAGGGGAGAGGGGGAGGGGGAGAGGGGGAGGGGGAGAGGGGGAGGGGGAGAGAGGGAGGGGGAGAGAGGGAGGGGGAGAGGGGGAGAGAGGGAGGGGGAGAGAGGGAGGGGGAGAGGGGGAGAGGGAGGGGAGAGGGGGAGAGAGGGAGGGGGAGAGGGGGAGAGAGGGAGGGAAAGTTGGGGGGAGAGGGGGAGAGAGGGAGGGAAAGTTGGGGGTAGATGGGGATGGGAAGACAGGGATGGGGAGGGTGGAGAGGAGGAGAGGGGAGGGGAGATGGGGTAGGGGAGATGTTGGGAGGGAGATAGATGGGAAGGGGGAAATGAAGCAGAATGACAGACAGGGAGAGGTGGAGAGGAGGGGAGTGGTGAGGGGGGAGATGGGTGGGAGAGATCTGGGGAGGGCGAAGGGAGGGATGGGGAAGGGAAGGATGGAGGGAGGGATTGGGAAAAGAACGGGAGATGGGGAAGGAAGGAGGGATGGGGAGAGAGGGAGGAGGGATGGGGGAGAGAGGGAGGGGGGAGGGGGAGGGTGGGAGGGTGGGACGGAGGGGGAGAGGGGAGAGGGAAGGAAGAGAGGGGAGAGAGGAGGAGAGAAGGGGATAGAGGAGGGAGGGGGAGAGGGAGAGAGGAGGGAGGGGGAGGGGGAGAGGGAGAGGCAGGGGGAGAGGGGAGGGAGAGGGAGGGGGAGAGGGAGGGGGAGAGGGAGGGGGGAGGGAGGGGGGAGGGGGAGAGGGAGGGGGGAGAGGGAGGGGGGAGGGGGAGAGGGAGGGGGAGAGGGGGAGAGGGAGAGGGGGAGGGGGAGGGGGAGGGGGAGGGGGAGGGATGGGGAGGAAGGGAGAGGGAGAGGGGAGGGAGAGGGAGAGGGGAGGGAGAGGGAGAGGGGAGGGAGAGGGAGAGGGGAGGGAGAGGGAGAGGGGAGGGAGAGGGAGAGGGGAGGGAGAGGGAAGGAAGGGAGAGGGGGAAGGGGAGAGGGGGAAGGGGAGAGGGGAAGGGGAGAGGGGGAAGGGGAGAGGGGAAGGGGAGAGGGGGAAGGGGAGAGGGGGAAGGGGAGAGGGGGAAGGGGAGAGGGGGAAGGGGAGAGGAGGGGGAGAGGGAGGGGGAGAGGGAGGGGGAGAGGGAGGGGGGAGAGGGGGAGGGGGAGAGGGGGAGGGGGAGAGGGGGAGGGGGAGAGGGGGAGGGGGAGGGGAGGAAGGGAGAGGGGGAGGGGGAGGGGAGGAAGGGAGAGGGGGAGGGGGAGGGGAGGAAGGGAGAGGGGGAGGGGGGAGAGGGGAAGAGGGGAGAGGGGGAGAGGGGGAGAGGGGAGAGGGGGAGAGGGGGAGAGGGGGAGAGGGGGAGAGGGGGAGAGGGGGAGAGGGGGAGAGGGGGAGAGGGGGAGAGGGGGAGAGAGGGAGAGGGGAGGAGAGGAGAGGGGAGGGAGGGGAGGAGAGGGGAGGGAGGGGCGGAGAGGGGAGGGAGGGAGGGGAGGAGAGGGGAGGGAGGGAGGGAGGGAGGAGAGGGGAGGTAGAGGAGAGAGAGAGAGGAGAGGGAGGGAAGGGGAGAGGGAGAGGAGAGGGAGGGGAGGGGGAGAGGGAGAGGAGAGGGAGGGAGGGGGAGGGAGGGAGAGGAGAGGGGAGAGGAGAGGGAGGGAGGGGGAGGGAGAGGAGAGGGAGGGAGGGGGAGAGGGAGAGGAGAGGGAGGGAGGGGGAGAGGGAGAGGAGAGGGAGGGAGGGGGAGAGGGAGAGGGAGAGGAGAGGGAGGGAGGGGGAGAGGGAGAGGAGAGGGAGGGAGGGGGAGAGGGAGAGGAGAGGGAGGGAGGGGGAGAGGGAGAGGAGAGGGAGGGAGGGGGAGAGGGAGAGGAGAGGGAGGGAGAGGGAGAGGAGAGGGAGGGAGGGGGAGAGGGAGAGGAGAGGGAGGGAGGGGGAGAGGAGAGGGAGGGAGGGGGAGAGGGAGAGGAGAGGGAGGGAGGGGGAGAGGAGAGGGAGGGAGGGGGAGAGGGAGAGGAGAGGGAGGGAGGGAGAGTGGGAGAGTGGGAGAGGAGAGGGAGGGAGGGAGAGTGGGAGAGGGAGGGAGGGAGAGTGGGAGAGGGGGAGGGAGAGAGAGAGGGAGGGAGGGAGAGAGAGAGGGAGGGAGGGAGGGAGAGAGAGAGGGAGGGAGGGAGGGAGAGAGAGAGGGAGGGAGAGGAGGGGGAGAGGGGAGGGAGGGGGAGAGGGGAGGGAGAGGGAGGGGGAGAGGGAGGGGGAGAGGGGAGGGAGAGGGAGGGGGAGAGGGGAGGGAGAGGGGAGGGAGAGGGAGGGGGAGGGGAGGGGGAGGGGGAAGAAGAGAGGGGGAAAGGGAGGGGGAAGAAGAGAGGGGGAGAGGGGGAGAGGGGGAGAGGGGAGAGAGGGGGAGAGGGGAGAGAGGGGGAGAGGGGAGAGAGGGGAGAGAGGGGAGAGGGGGGGAGAGGGGAGAGAGGGGAGAGAGGGGAGGGGGGGAGAGGGGAGAGAGGGGAGGGGAGGGGAGGGGAGAGAAGGGAGGGGAGAGAGGGAAGGGAGGGGAGGGGAGAGAGGGAAGGGAGGGGAGGGGAGAGAGGGAAGGGAGGGGAGGGGAAGGGAGGGGAGGGGAGGGGAGGGTAGGGGAGGGGAGGGAGGGGAGGGGAGGGGAGGGGAGGGGAGGGAGGGAGGGAGGGGAGGGGAGGGGAGGGAGGGGAGGGGAGGGAGGGAGAGAGAGGGGAAGGAAGGAGGGGGAGAGGGAGAGGAGAGGAAGGGAGGGAGAGAGGGAGAGGAGAGGGAGGGAGGGAGAGTGGGAGAGGGAGGGAGGGAGAGTGGGAGAGGGAGGGAGGGGAGGGGAGGGGAGGGGAGGTGAGGGAGGGGAGGGGAGGGGAGGGGAGGGGAGGGGAGGGGAGGGGAGGGGAGGGGAGGGAGGAGGGGGAGGGGAGGGAGGAGAGAGAGGGGAGGGGAGGGAGGGGAGAGAGGGGAGGGGAGGGAGGGGAGAGAGGGGAGGGAGGGGAGAGAGGGGAGGGAGGGGAGGGGAGGGGAGAGAAGGGAGGGGAGAGAGGGAAGGGAGGGGAGAGAGGGAATGGAGGGGAGAGGAGAGAGGGAAGGGAGGGGAGGGGAGGGGAGGGGAGGGGAGGGGAGGGGAGGGAGAGAGAGGAGAAGGAAGGAGGGGGAGAGGGAGAGGAGAGGAAGGGAGGGAGAGAGGGAGAGGAGAGGGAGGGAGGGAGAGAGGGAGAGGAGAGGGAGAGGAGAGGGAGGGAGGGAGAGAGGGAGAGGAGAGGGAGGGAGGGAGAGTGGGAGAGGGAGGTAGGGGAGGGGAGGGAGGGGAGGGAGGGGAGGGAGGGGAGGGGAGGGAGGGGAGGGGAGGGGAGGGGAGGGGAGGGGAGGGGAGGGGAGGGAGGGGAGGGGAGGGAGGGGAGAGAGGGGAGGGGAGAGGGGGAGAGGGAGGGGGAGAGGGAGGGGGAGAGGGAGGGGGGAGAGGGGGAGGGGGAGAGGGGGAGGGGGAGAGGGGGAGGGGGAGGGGAGGAAGGGAGAGGGGGAGGGGGAGGGGAGGAAGGGAGAGGGGGAGGGGGAGGGGGAGGGGAGGAAGGGAGAGGGGGAGGGGGGAGAGGGGAAGAGGGGAGAGGGGGAGAGGGGGAGAGGGGAGAGGGGGAGAGGGGGAGAGGGGGAGAGGGGGAGAGGGGGAGAGGGGGAGAGAGGGAGAGGGGAGGAGAGGAGAGGGGAGGGAGGGGAGGAGAGGGGAGGGAGGGGCGGAGAGGGGAGGGAGGGAGGGGAGGAGAGGGGAGGGAGGGAGGGGAGGAGAGGGGAGGTAGAGGAGAGAGAGAGAGGAGAGGGAGGGAAGGGGAGAGGGAGAGGAGAGGGAGGGAGGGGGAGAGGGAGAGGAGAGGGAGGGAGGGGGAGAGGGAGAGGAGAGGGAGAGGAGAGGGAGGGAGGGGGAGAGGGAGAGGAGAGGGAGGGAGGGGGAGAGGGAGAGGAGAGGGAGGGAGAGGGAGAGGGAGAGGAGAGGGAGGGGGAGAGGGAGAGGAGAGGGAGGGAGGGGGAGAGGGAGAGGAGAGGGAGGGAGGGGGAGAGGGAGAGGAGAGGGAGGGAGGGGGAGAGGGAGAGGAGAGGGAGAGGAGAGGGAGGGAGGGGGAGAGGAGAGGGAGGGAGGGGGAGAGGGAGAGGAGAGGGAGGGAGGGAGAGTGGGAGAGTGGGAGAGGGAGGGAGGGAGAGTGGGAGAGGGAGGGAGGGAGAGTGGGAGAGGGGGAGGGAGAGAGAGAGGGAGGGAGGGAGAGAGAGAGGGAGGGAGGGAGGGAGAGAGAGAGGGAGGGAGGGAGGGAGAGAGAGAGGGAGGGAGAGGAGGGGGAGAGGGGAGGGAGGGGGAGAGGGGAGGGAGAGGGAGGGGGAGAGGGAGGGGGAGAGGGGAGGGAGAGGGAGGGGGAGAGGGGAGGGAGAGGGGAGGGAGAGGGAGGGGGAGGGGAGGGGGAGGGGGAAGAAGAGAGGGGGAAAGGGAGGGGGGGGGGAGAGGGGGAGAGGGGGAGAGGGGGAGAGGGGGAGAGGGGAGAGAGGGGGAGAGGGGAGAGAGGGGGAGAGGGGAGAGAGGGGGGGAGAGGGGAGAGAGGGGAGGGGGGGGAGAGGGGAGAGAGGGGAGGGGAGGGGAGGGGAGAGAAGGGAGGGGAGAGAGGGAAGGGAGGGGAGGGGAGAGAGGGAAGGGAGGGGAGGGGAGAGAGGGAAGGGAGGGGAGGGGAGGGGAGGGGAGGGGAGGGGAGGGTAGGGGAGGGGAGGGAGGGGAGGGGAGGGGAGGGGAGGGGGGGAGGGGAGGGGAGGGGAGGGGAGGGGAGGGGAGGGGAGGGAGGGAGAGAGAGGAGAAGGAAGGAGGGGGAGAGGGAGAGGAGAGGAAGGGAGGGAGAGAGGGAGAGGAGAGGGAGGGAGAAAGAGTGGGAGAGGGAGGGAGGGAGAGTGGGAGAGGGAGGGAGGGGAGGGGAGGGGAGGGGAGGGGAGGTGAGGGAGGGGAGGGGAGGGGAGGGGAGGGGAGGGGAGGGGAGGGGAGGGGAGGGGAGGGGAGGGGAGGGAGGAGGGGGAGGGGAGGGAGGAGAGAGAGGGGAGGGGAGGGAGGGGAGAGAGGGGAGGGGAGGGAGGGGAGAGAGGGGAGGGAGGGGAGAGAGGGGAGGGAGGGGAGGGGAGGGGAGAGAAGGGAGGGGAGAGAGGGAAGGGAGGGGAGAGAGGGAATGGAGGGGAGAGGAGAGAGGGAAGGGAGGGGAGGGGAGGGGAGGGGAGGGGAGGGGAGGGGAGGGAGAGAGAGGAGAAGGAAGGAGGGGGAGAGGGAGAGGAGAGGAAGGGAGGGAGAGAGGGAGAGGAGAGGGAGGGAGGGAGAGAGGGAGAGGAGAGGGAGAGGAGAGGGAGGGAGGGAGAGAGGGAGAGGAGAGGGAGGGAGGGAGAGTGGGAGAGGGAGGTAGGGGAGGGGAGGGAGGGGAGGGAGGGGAGGGAGG
This sequence comes from Mobula hypostoma, assembly GCF_963921235.1. Taxonomy (NCBI): domain Eukaryota; kingdom Metazoa; phylum Chordata; class Chondrichthyes; order Myliobatiformes; family Myliobatidae; genus Mobula; species Mobula hypostoma. The sequence continues at coordinate 34,139,301 of NC_086101.1, forward strand.
GGAGGGGAGGGAGGGGAGGGGAGGGGAGGGGAGGGGAGGGGAGGGGAGGGGAGGGGAGGGAGGGGAGGGGAGAGAGGGGAGAGAGGGGAGAGAGGGGAGAGAGGGGAGGGGGGGGAGGGGAGGGAGGAGAGAGAGGGGAGGGGAAGGAGGGGAGAGAGGGGAGGGAGGGGAGGGACAGAGAGAGAAGGAAGGAGGGGGAGAGAGAGAGGAGAGGAAGGGAGGGAGAGAGGAGAGGGAGGGGGGGAGAGGAGAGGGAGGGAGGGGAGAGGAGAGGGAGGGGAGAGGAGAGGAGAGGGAGGGAGAGGAGAGGGAGGGAGAGGAGAGGGAGGGAGAGGAGAGGGAGGGAGAGGAGAGGGAGGGAGGGAGAGTGGGAGAGGGGAGGGAGGAAGGTGAGGGGGAAAGAGGACAGGGTGAGTAAAGTGGAGAGAAGGGATGGGGACGATATCGGGAAGGAGCGAGGGAGTGAGAGGGATGGTAGGATCGTGGAAGTGGTCGTGAAGAGGAGGAACAAAGGGGCGGGCGGGGGGGAGAGGGGGAGCAGCTGCTCACATTGCCGGGTCCCAGGGACGCCGAGCACCAACAACAGGGTTAAGACATCGAGCATCATCGCGGCCCAATCGCGTCTCGAAGAGCGGACGGACAGACGGCCTGAAGCACTGAGCACGGCCCGCAATTCACCCGCGGCCGTGCGGAACTACCCACCCCCTCTCGAAAACCCTCCTCTCCATCCCGCAACCCCTCCCCCTCTCCCCATCCGGCAGCTCCTTCCCTCCTCCACCACCTTTCCCCTCGCTCC